>NW_007726426.1:73161-152758 GCF_000696425.1 Galeopterus variegatus | reverse complement strand
GAACATTTTGTAGAATTTTCAAAACCTAATATATTAGTGATTATTTAGTAAAGGTTTAATCTGGAACTCTTTTCTGAACCTCATGAACAAATACTGCAATATGGGGTTTCTATCCAGGATTAAATGTTGTAGTTAAACTAAAATAGCAAAAAAAAAAAAAAGAAATCAATATTGAGGGGAGTAAAATCAAGACCATAGGTAGGGTATTGTATAAATACTAAACTTAAAATATACAAGACTGCGGGGTTTAATTAAATTTGAAAGTTCCACTTTGATCTAAAGTGCCCCATACAGACTGAGCAGGCTGATTGGATCAATCATGGCTTTTACATTTGATTAAATGTAACTTCTCTATATTGATGTAATTGAAAACAATCAATGCAGGTAAAATAGGGGACAATTAACACATAGGTGACCAAAGTTTGTACATGTCTATGCATACAAATATATAATATTATTCACCTTGACAATAAATTTAAACCTAAAATAGCTTGGATTTATACCTTGCATATTTTATATAGTAATAAAAGGAATAATCATGACAGATGTAAATTTTATTTTATTTATTTATTTTTTTTATTTTTTTTTCCTTTTTGTCTTTTTTCGTGTCCGGCAACGGATCGCAACCCTCAGTGTCGCGCCCGTACCAGACCGGGACCAGCAACGGGATCACAACCCTCGGTGTCGTGCCCGCACCTCGCTCAGCCAGTGAGCAGGAACCAGTCTGTATGTGGGATCCGAACCCTCGGCAGGAGCACCACTGCACTCCCAAGCGGCGCACTGTAGCAGTGCGCCACCGGGCCGGCCCCAGAAACACCTTGTTTCTAATGCCACACTTCTCACTCCATGGAAATACATAAATGTCAGAGAAAGTCACAAAGTCCTACAGCAGGAACATGGAGTTTTGATTCGTGAAAGCACCATTGATACCAACATTTTTCATTTGATTGGAAGTTTTAACAACCCCAAACAATTCACGGTGTAAGGATTTCAGATATGTGAAAGCACACTCTTCTTTTGGAGAGTGGGGAAAGGCAGATCTGAAAACAAAGATGGAGAAGAAGGACACACGTGGCTTCTTGAATTGCAGGTGCCTTTCCAGGCCAATAAATCAGAACAGCGAGTATGGATGGATATTTTTTTTTTTTTTCGTGACCGGCAACAGATCACAACCCTCAGTATCGCGCCTGTACCGGACCAGGACCGGCAACAGGACCGCAACCCTCGGTGTTGCTCCCGCACCTCACTCAGCCAGTGAGCGGCCGGTCTGTATGTGGGATCTGAACCCTCGGCGGGAGCGCTGCCACACTGTAGCAGTGCGCCACCAGGCCGGCCCCATGGATGGATATTGAGCACATGAAATTGATGCTTTTAAAACTTTCTGTACCGATTTCCCTCTTGCAAAGCTTTCCTAGTCCCCAACAGGTACCTGGACCCTAGTGTTGCAGTAGACTTCAAAGTAACTAGGCAGATTGTATCTAATTTACAATGCTTGAAAAATAAGATCTTTTATTCTCTACAATTTGTATTAATCTTCTATTCGTGCATACCAAACAGCAGCATAAAATAATACACATTGATTACCTCACAGTTTCCATGGAGCTGAGTACACAGAGTCCAAGTACACCTTTGCTGGGTTCTCTTCCCAGTGTCCCACAAGGCTGCAATCAAGATGCCGGCCAGTGCTGCAGTCTCATCTGAGGCTCACTGGTTATTGAGAGAATTCAAGTCTTGCAATCGTAGGACCGAGGCCCTTCCTCCTAGAGGCATCCACCATTTCCTGCTATGCAGCCCTCTCCACGCTATGGCAGTTTGTTTTTTTAAGGTTAAGAGGAGAATGTCTCTGCTGCTGCTTTTCTCTCTGACCTCCATGTCCTCTTCTAACAGCTCAACTGATTAGGTCAAGCCCACCAAATTAATCTCCCTTTTGGTTAACTTAAAGTCAACTAATTACAGGGCTTAATTACATCTATGCAATACTTTTACCTTTGCTATGCAATGTAACAGAATCTGGGAAGTAATACCCCATCATCTTTGCCATGGTCTGCTGGTTAGAAGCAAGTTACAGGACCTGCCCATAGTCAAAGGGAGAGTGTTTTACAAGGACATGGGTCATTAGAAGTCACCTAAGAATCCTGCCTACCTTGCTCTTTAAACCAAAATTAATGTTAAAATTGTGATCATAACACGTAGTGTTTTCTTCAAGTTTAGAATATAAAGTTTAAAGGACAGCCCCCAGGACATTCATTATTTAGTGATCCTTAGAAGAATCACCAGGGCAATTAGTTTAAAACAAAGATTTCCCAGACCCCACACTCAGAGATTCTGATTCAGTTGGCATAGAGTGAACCAGGAATCTGCATTTTAAATAAGTTCTCCCTGATGTTTCTGGTGGAGTTTCGGCATACATTGAAAACCCCTAATCTAGTGCTCTGTAATTAAAGAATGGCTTATTTTCCCAAGGCTCTGCAGTTGGGGGCAGAGAATTCTTTTAAATGTGCTGCTTAGCCTCTTTGTTTTGTAAAGCTATATTTCACAGGCTCCACCTCTCTGCCTAGCACCTAACATATTAGGAAAACCTTATATAGCCTCAGGAAGTGACCTTCTGTCTAGACAAGAGTTTTTCCTGTAAGACTTAGCCAACAGCCTTCTCTCTGTTGTAAACCAAATCTAAAAATTTTTAAATAACATGGAGTGGAAAGAAAACTGTTCTCTTTTCCAACTGGAGTTTCTATCATTCTTGAGAGAGGAATGGGAGAGGACAAAAGCCTAACCCTAGAACAGGCCAGGAACTTCCCCTCAAGCAGCAACCGCCTCATTAGCATGTTCCCTGCTGAGACTTGCTGGCTTCTGAAGATAGGGGATCCTTGGACAATCTTAGGTCAGAAATAGGGCGAGAAGGTAATGGTGGTTCCAAAAATGTAACTCTCTGTTTCCTATACATACTCTATCTAACTTAGGAGACCGTGGCAAAAGGTCAAGGCGATTTGTGATTGCATCAGGTTGGGTTCTGAGACCTTCAAGTGCCAAAATTTTTCAAAGGAGAAAAACACTGAGAAGAGTTCTAGAAGTTACTTAAGGACATCAGGATATCAGAAGGCATTGGCAGCATCAGCTACAGGTACCCAAAGGGTAATAGGGGACATTGAAGACCCAGTAAGAGGAAAAAACCACAGGACTTGATCCACTCAACAAATAGTTATTGAGCGCTGAGGATGTACTGTCTGGAGCTCTTGGCATTTTCACCGCCCCTGCACACTCTGCACCAAACAGAAGCAGTTAGCTTTCCCACTGTCTGACTTCTCCTCTTTTTGGACATCTTATAAAGCACACCATACTCCTCTTGGTACAGGATCACTTGTGACCAATAAAAAGAAGGGTGTTTTAACAATTGTTCCTTAGTCCCTCTTTACCCAAGAATTTCAATTCATACCATTTATAGTTTTTCCTTGCAACTTGACCTTGACTTCTGAGAAAGATTCTCAAAGACTGAGAAAAAGAGATACATCAGCGTGATTCTTGAGGAGTAGGAAGTGATGCATTAGCTCAGTCACCATGTGGGCAACCCAGTGAAAAAAGGTAAAATAAAGAACGCAAGATTTGCAGACTCATAATAATGTTGAGGCAGAATGGTACACTGTTCTAATTTCTCCATATATTAAGCTGGCAGTTCACAGTGACTGACCAGAGCAAAATATCTGAGTAGGTAAAATTTGCCTGTGCTATCCAATTTCCCAGGTCATATCTACATTTTTTCCCTGCCATCACCCCTTCCTATATGTCCAGGCCATCCTCCTTAGATTTCACATTCTGTATCCTTAAGTTCTCTTCCTACCAAAACACGTTCCCAGAACCCTTCTGCACTGTTGGTGGGACTGTAAATTAGTGCAGCTATTATGGAGAACAGTATGGAGGTTCCTCAAACAATTACAGATAGAGCTACCACATGATCCAGCAGTCACACTACTGGAGGAATGGAAATCATCATGTCGAAGGGACACCTGCACTCTCATGTTTATTACAGCTCTGTTTACAATAGCCAAGATATGGAACCAACCTAAATGTCCATTAACAGACGACTGGATGAGGAAAATATTGTATATATACTCAATGGAATACTCCTGTGCCATAAAAAGGATGAAATTTTGCCATTTGCAGCAACATGGATGAACTTGGAGAACATTTTCCTAAGTGAAACAGCCCAGGTACAGAAAGAGAAATACCACATGTTCTCACTCATAACCAGGAGCTGAATCCATAAATAAACAAAGAAACAATAAAGAAAGACAGAGAGAGAAAAAGAAAGAAACAACAATCACAGTAATATGTTGAACTTTTAGAAAGAGAGAAAAGAACCGTGGTTACTAAAGGTGGAAAAAGGGCGGGGTGGGGGAGAAAGCGGGGGGCTAATGAGGAATTGGTTAATAGACACAAAGAATGATTGCATATTGTAATGAATAAGCTAACTATCCTGATCTAACCTCACACATTGTATACAGCTATGGAAAATCAACATGGTACCCCACATATATGTATAATAAATTGTCTTAAAATAAAAACATAAAATTAAAAAACCACATTTCCAGGAAAGAATCAGAAAGTCAGTTTACATGACCTTGGACAACAGGTTAAATTATTCTTTTTTATTTTTATTTTTCAATAAATTGACAAATTATACTTGTGTATATTTATGCAGTATGAAGTAATGTTATGATTTATGAATACAATGTGGAATAATTAAATCAAGCTAACATACCCATCACCTCAAATACTTATTCTTTTTTGTGGAAAGAATAATTGAAATTTACTCTTAGCAATTTTGAACTGTGCAATACATTATTATTTATTATATTCAACATGCTAGGCAATATACCCAAAGATAAAAATTTATTCCTTCAGTCTAATTGAGACTTTGTACCCTTTGACCGTCTCTCCATCCCCTTAACTCCCAGCCTCTGGTAACCACCATTCTACTCTCTGCTTCTATGAGTTCCATTGTTGTAGATCCCACATATAAATGAGAACATGCAGTATTTTTCTTTCTGTGTCTGGCTCATTTCACTGAGCATAGTGTTCTCCAATTCCTTCCATGTTGTTGAAAATGACAGAATTTCTTTCTCTTTATGACTGAATAGTATTCCATTGTGTATATGTACCACCTTTTCTTTATCCATTGATTTATTGATGGATGTTTAGGTTGGTCCCATTGGCTATCGTGAACACTGATGCAATGAACATGGGAGTACAGATATCTCTTTGATATACTGATTTAAAATATTTTGGGTGAATATCCAAATGTGGGATTGCTGGATTACATGGTAATTTTATTTTTAGTTTTTTGAGGAAACTTCATACAGTTTTTCATAATGGTTGTACTAATTTACATTTTTCCCAAAGGTATGCAAGTGTTTTCTTTTCTTCACATCCTCATCAGCACTTGTTATCTTTGTCTTTTTTAAAATAGCTATCTGACAGGTGTGAGGTGATATCTCACTGTGGTGTTAATTTGTGGTTTCCCCGATAATTAGTGATACTTAGCATTTCATTATATCTGTTGGCCATTTGTATTTGTGTGTCTTCTTTTGATGAATGTCTATTCAGGTCCTTTGCCCATTTTTCAATCAGATTATTGGTTTTCTTGCTATAAATTTGTTAGAGGTCCATATATTTTAGATATTAATCCCTTATCAAATCTATAATTTGCAGGACAGATGGCAAGAGTATGCCTGGGGACCTCAGCAGCCATGAAAAGCAGATACCGCTTCTGTGCTGGTGGTCTGCCACAACCACCACTATAGCCACTGCTGCAAGGGCAGCTCCCTGCCACAACAACAGCCACTGCTGCCATGCAAGTGGCCCACCAACCACTCAACTGCATTGACACAAGGAGAGTCACCAGCAGAGCCTGGGGAAAGAAGTGAGTGAGTGCAGACTGGTGACCCAGTGACCCAACTCACAGGAGAAATTATGCTGTCACACACAGTAGCACACCTGAGGGTGAGAGATAAGTGTGCATCCCAGGTGACTCCCTTACTCCTGAGAGAGATTCATGCAAAACCCCTGAGAGCACAGAAACCCCAGGATACCCAAACAGAGTAAAAAGACAATTCCCAGTCACCACTAACCCATTCCCTACCAAGGGAAGCAATGTTCCAGGAGAAGCCTCTGTTTGTAGGAAAGGAAAACCCCACCCAGGGTCACCCATTCAAACTTAGGAGTTCCCATATACTCCAGTGTACCCATCAGGGTCACAGGATGCTCCCTGGGGTGCCAACAAGCTAGCCCAGGGAAACCCACCCCAGCCTAAGAGCGACAGGGCACCCAGGCACTTCTCCCAAGAACTTATGAGCTTGCTCACATCCTCAATGAACCAACACCATTTCACTGACCTTAGCAAGGAATCACTAAGTCCCCCAGTGCCAAGGCCACAGAGCCACTCACACACAACTCCCAACACTGAATATGGCCAAAGCACCCACACAAAGACTACACTACTGTGTCTACCTGGAAACAATACGAAAACACCCTACTCAACAGTCAATATAAAATACATCGACAGGAGGAAGTCTCTCTCCCCAAAACCCCCTCCAGAGTAATAGAAGAAGCAACTGCTCTACCAGATTACAGACATCAGTGTAGAGATACTAGAAACATGAAAAAACAAGAAAATATGACACCACCAAAGGAATACAATAATTCCCAAGTACCAAACTGCATAGAGCAGGAAGACCTTGAAATGACTGAAAAGGAACTCCGAGCAACACTCTTAAGGAAACTCAATGAGATACAAGAGAATCCAGTTAGACAACACAATTAAATGAGAAAAACTATCCAGGATATGAATGAGGAAATTTACAATGAGATTAATACCTTTAAAAAAAAATGTAGCAGAATCCCTGAAATTGAAGGTTTCATTCAATGAAATAAAAAATACAACTGAGAGTTTAAGCAGCAGGTTAGAGCAAGAAGAAGAAAGAGTTTCTGATCTTGAAGACTGTCTTCAAGATAATCCAGGAGGGAAAAAAAGAATGAAAAAATAAATAAAATCTAAGAGAGCTAGCAGACAACTTTAAGCACACAAACATCAAATCACGGGTGTTCCAGAAGAGAAGGGGAAAGGAAAAGGCATTGAAAAGAATGAACTTTGAGATCTTTTCTCAGCTGAGGAAAGGGATTCCTCTTACTCCAGGCCCCTCTAGTCTTCTCCTAGAAAGTGGGTTTTTGCTATGAAGAAAGTTATGAGTGTATTTCACAATTAGTAGTACTCTTTTCTTTCACCTGTCAGAGGAATGGGGGATCTTCTAGGATTTTTATCTTGAGAACCAGAGGGACTTATGGAGGTAAAACACACAAAGGTTTAAGGGCCCCTAAGAAGATTTTCACTCCCATGCTAGTCCAAACATAGTCTCCAGCAATTTATCAAAATTACCATTGAAATGTTTCCATCATTTTATCACTCTAGAGACTTCTACTCCAGGTGTGAAGACTCTCTTTATATGCCTGTTTCTCTTGATTTTGGAGTGGTAGGTTTCACTACAACCTGAGTTTTTTGATGGATTTTAGAAAACTCACTCATTTTCAGTTTATCCAGGTTTTCATTATTGTAAGGATGAGAATGACAACTTTTAAACTCTTCACATGTGGGAACTGAAACAGAAAGTCAGAACATTACATTTCAAAGGACCAAAGAGACTGGAATACTGTTTTTCCCCCACTTTTTCTTTCAAATATTTATAAAGCTTTATATCCAAAGGACTACCCATGTGGAATGACTTTGGAGATTTTGTTGCCTTCCCTTAAAAAAAAAAAAAAAACTAACAATGACAAGTCTGTCTTGTACACTGACTAATGCTTTAATCTTAACCAAAAGATATCATTGCAGAAAATAATATATATCTTTGTTAAAGTAATAATTTGCTTGGTGACATCCTTAAGATGGCAGAATAAGAGATACCAGGTTTCACTGCCCACCGAAGAAAGTTCAACTAGCAACCATCTACAGATAAGAATACCTTGGTGTAAACCCCCCAAATTGGAAATAAGCCTGAGTCACCTGTGTGGTCCACAGAAACGAATAAAAATTGCATGGAAAGGGTAAGAGAAATGGTCTCACTTTGACCGTGTTACCCCTCTCCCAGGTTGGCACAGGGCCACACAGAGAAGATTCCCCAGGGACTGTGGTTTCTACTGAAAGAAAAGAGAGCTGAAGAGGACATCCAGCTTCCCTAGCATTCTGAGGTGCTTCCGAAAAAGCTCACTTTTGTCTCACCTCAAAGAGAACACAGGGGAAATGACAAGACACGGCTGGATCACCTGGGATCTGGTAGAAACAAAATGAACCAGGTATAGAAGACGTGCACCTCAACACAATAAAAACCATGTATGATAAGCCCACAGCTAACATACATTCAATGGTGAAAAGTTGAAACCCTTTCTCCAAAGATCTGGAACAAGACAAGGGTGCCCACTCTTCTCACTTCTGTTCAACATAGTATTGGAAATCCTTACCACAACAATTAGGCAAGATTTTTGTCTCTTTTGCTAGATATTAACTTCTCAAAGGAAGTAACCATGATCATTTGGAGAATATTCTGCTAAACACTAAAACTTGAAACTATGAAGGAGGATGAAAAGTCATTCCTTTCTCTAGAAAGGGCTTCCAGAAACTCATCTTGATGAACCATGAGAGGAAAATCACCATGGAAGGCAAGGCTTTTAGAGATGGTGAGGCTCTTAGGGAAGGTGTTGAAGTCTCTGGAGGCGACCAAAGAAGCCACCCTTAAAGTGGGAGATGTAGATAGTCCTAACCTCCAAGAAAGTTAGTGCAATGAGACAGTTTTTAGTTGAAGAGTTAGAAGGGCAAAATCTGCTCAACCCCTAATAATATAAATGGCAGAGAAAAATAAGGGACTGTTTTCTTTTTTTTTTGAATTTTTATTTTGTCAATATACAATGTAGTTGATTATTATGTCCCATCACCAAAACCTCCCTCCCTCCTCCTTCTCCCCCCTCCCACCCAAATGTGTCCCCTCCATTTGCTTGTTGTAAGAACTTCAAAAAAAAATTGTGGTTGTTATATCTTCCTCTCCCCCCCCCCCGGTTTTTTGTTTTTATTTTTGTTTGTTTGTTTGTGTGTGTGTGTGTGTGTGTGTGTGTGTGTGTGTGTATGTATGTGTGTGAATTGATTCATTCACCTTTAGCTCCCTCCAATGGGCTCTGACATACTCATCTTTGTACCCTCTGTACACCTAGCACCAGAGCCAGGTACACAGGAGATAATGAATAAACATTTGCCAAGCTGAATTCTGTCTAGTTTGTCTGTTTTCTTTAGGCACATGATTAATAGTCACACTAAGTAGTTAAAAGAGCCACACTGCAAGGTGGTTAAAACAAGACGTCTCAGGGAAAATAGAATGGTTCTTGCTAACACCTGGAAAATGGTTTGGAGGTTCCTCAAACAGTTGCAGATAGATCTACCATATGACCCAGCTATCCCACTGCTGGGAATATATCCAAAGGAATGGAAATCATCAAGTCGAAGGTATACCTGTTCCCCAATGTTTATTGCAGCACTCTTAAGGGACTGTTTTCCAAGGAGCTGACCCCAGAGTCAATTCATTAACAATACTCATAGAGCTTCTGGTGCCTTGGAAGATGACTTCAGATGGGCCAGGAAAAAAGTGAGTATCAAGAGCTGTGTCCCTGGGAACTCAGGTGTGGGATGTCCTTTAATAAGCATGACATAAAGACAGTGGATCTCCCACCACTGCAGACTGTCCATCAAAGATTCTCAGTGTCTTGCCCAGACCTGAGCCAGAAGCAGACCGCCAGCTTCTGTCAAAATGACCAACTGTCCACAGTGACACCGTGTGGCCGCAAGAAGTAATAACTATATCTGACCCATCTCTATATTCCTCTGACAAACCTCAATTACGTATGTAAGTTCCTAGAGTTCATAAAATATCAGGGGCACCCTAAAAAAACAAGATGCTGAATGTCCTCCAAATCAGGCATGTGACAGTTCCACTTGATTTATTGCTATTGCTGTTGTTGTTATTGTTAAAATGAAAAATAAATAGGTTTTGGCTGTAATTTTCCTCTATTATATACAGCAATTCAAACTGAGAAAAAAATATTTGCAGCTCATATTACAGGAAGAGGGGCTTTTTCAAAAAATAAGCCCTGGTGTCCTCTTTATACAGGAAAATGTGTAGGAAATTCTGGAATTAGACCAGAAACCATCAGAGCTGTGCTAGCTGAGGTGGAAGTTGGGGGCTGCCTCAGTCCTCAACAGCAGCCTCTGAGCCCCTCCACAGAACCCAAGGGCCCTGCAGTAGAGTCTAAAACCTGCTTTCCTGATGATAGAAAGCCCATGAAGAATTTAAATCAGAGGATGACATCACCAGATCATCTGTGTAGAGCTAAGGATGTTTTTAAGGGTGTGAGGAGGACAAGCCAAAATTGAAGACAAGACAGCTGGATTGTGAGAATTTCACCAGCCAGGATGGGAGGAGGTGGGGAGGAGAAGTGGTGGACAAACGGATACAAAACTGTGCTATCTACCCTCAGTGAATCATTGTGCAGTATATGCATGCATTGAAACAACACACTGTACCCCACAAATATGTACAAGTAAATATTAAAATAAAATTAATTAATTTTTTTTTTAATTTCACCAAAAGACAGACAAGCCTTTTGACACATACAAGGGTACTTCACAAAATTTATGAACATTGGTATTTTCTTTCCTTTTTCTCTGTTTTCTTTTTTCTTTTTAAAATTGACACATTGCAATTGTACATAGTATCATCTCCCAATTCTATTTTCCCACAAACTTTTTGAAGTACCCTCATATAATGTTATGAATAATGTTAGACATCAATACACAAAAAACATACCGAACTGAATTTATTTATAAATATTAAATATGTTTGTAAATCATTATCAAAAACATACATTGGGAAGAAAAACTAAGATCTCTCAATCCTACTAAGAAAGGACTCATTTCTGACTACTTTGGAAATATGATTATTATCATAACAGTCTTTAAACACTTTTTTGGTGAGAACGTTGTTTTATATTGGATTTTTTTCCCTCAAACTCAGCTTGCAAAAATTATTTTCATCAAAATGAGTTCAAATCCCACTGAAAACTAGGGGATTTGACCCTGTTGTGATGAAAAGCTATGTTTCCAAGCTAATTTTTAGGGAAAATCTAATTTAAAAAATTTAACAGAAAAGTGCAGAATACTTGCTGGGATAAAAATGAAATGAAGTTTCCAAGTAACTTTTGAGTAAAAATCTGGTAGAAAACACTATTTTTAACAGAAAATGTGGAATTTAAGCATGTTGTAATGTATGTTGTGTTTTCAAGCTATTTTGATTAAAATACATATTTTTATTATACATTATGGGAAAAACAACATTTGAAATAGAAGCATTTGGAATTTAATCCTGTTGTGTTTTCCAAGCTAGTTTTAGAGGAAATTTTAGCATAAAACACATTTTTAACAACAAAAACATGTGCAGGATTTAAGCAATACAGTTGCAACAATGGACACAGACAAGCCTTCCAGAGGGAATTCAAAATTGAGATGAAATTGTTCCAAATATGCTGAAAGTGGCCAGGCCTTTGTACCATGTCCCTCTTGGCTTCCCCTAGTGACCGGGGTTGGAATATAGACTATCCCGGGTCTGGGGATACAAGGTTGGTTGGGGCACAAGCTGGGATGAAGCAGTTCCTTTAGTTCAAGGCAATTCCCTAGTAGGGACTGGGCGGGGAGCAGCTTGGGAAGTGAATGCCTGGGTGCTGTTGGGAGGATCTGGGTAGTGCTCAGGAACACAGCACAGAGCATCAGCAACCAATGCAGGGAATTTAGGAAGAGGTGTGGGACCACAAAATAGTAAACTTCGGTTACATCCAAGCTTAACAATGTCTCACCCACTTAAGAATAGATGACTGAATGAAGATTGAAGTTCTCAAAACAGCAGCAAGGAAAATATTTTAAAATATTTAAACAAGGAAAAGGAGGGAAGCTAAATAAGGTAACTTTATTCATTTTCACCACATGGAAACTGAAAAATTGCAAACCCACATGCTGCTGAAATACAAGTGATGACTTAGGATGACAAAAGCAAGTTCAATCACAACTTTAGCAGGGAAAGCCTGGGATTGCCTCAATGGAGCTGTGCTGAAATGTGTACAGAATGACGAAGGGAGTTCTTCCTATTTCCCCAGATTCGGAGCCTGCCACCACAAGCAGAGACCAAGAAAAGATCACATAACACACCACTGAGGACAGACACACCCCCTATAACCACCTCCAAAAATCACAGCCCATCCCTCTCTTAGCTCATAAATGCAAACATGAGCATCACAGAGACCGCTGGAGGGGCAAGTCAGTGGAAACGCAGAATTCATGATGAGTTTCTTCCCTCCCTTCCCAATGCTCCTCACCTCAAGTCATGCAAGGAGCTGGCCAAGACCATCATTGTGCTTGCCCACTAGAAGGAATACTAGCATCTTATTCTCTCTCTGGGCAGTGGTCTTGCTGATCTCCGTGTGTGTATTTGAGAAAAACATAAGAGCATGGGGATAGGGTTTCCAGATAAAATACTGAATGCATGGGACTCACTTATACTAACAAGTAATTCATTTTCATCTGAGATTCAGATTTAACTGGATGCCCTGTGTTCTATTTGCTAAATCCGGCAGGGAAGAGAGAGCTGTTGCCAGAGGGATAGTGGAAGCTGGACACAACTGAAGGTAGCTGGACTTGAGCCATCTTGTGGGCTCAATTCTAGATCCTCCAACAGGGAGGAGATCCCCAAACTAAGAACCTGTAGAGTGGACTGACTGGGTGGAAACTGTGTAGGGGGGATCAGAAAAGATCAGTAAATTGTGGGAAGCTCCAAAAGGTTCTACAAGGAACCCTCCAACAGAAGTGTCCCAAAAGAGAGCCACCATGTGATCAGACATTTAGTCAAAGCCAGGGAAGCAGTAACAGCAGAGAGATGACAAAGGTACCAGACAAGTAAGAAATACTGTGTCTTTCCATGTCCCTTCACCCAGCCCCAACCCACCAGGGGAGACGGGAACCCAAAAGAGCAGAGATGGAGGAAGAAATGAAAAAGCAGGCCCTGCAGGTCTCCTGAGCACAGCCAGAAAGGGGGAGGGAGGAAGAAAGGAGAAAAATGTTAGATTGGATGTCAGATTGAAATTTTAATCTATTTCAGTACATTACTATCTATTGCTGCATTAAAAAATGTAGTGGCTTAAAACAATACACATTTATTATATCCCAGTTTCTTTGGGTCAGGAATACAAATACAGCTTAGCTGAGTCCTCTGCTTCAGGCCACCATCAAGATGTTGGCTGGGGCTACAGTCATCTCAAGGCTCAGCTGGGAAGGATCCATTTCCAAGCTCACTTGTGTGGTTGTTGGCCAGACTCAGTTCTTTATGAGCTCCTAGACTAAGGGCGTCAGTTTCTCTCTGGCTGCTGGACAGAGGTAATCCTCAGTTCACTGACATGGGCCTCTCCAACATGAAAGCCATTAGAGAAGCTGCCTGCCACAGACTGCCTTGACTAATAACTGAGAGTCATCAGAAAACTCTGGTGCTGTCCAAAATTTCATTTATGGATGGGGAAAAATTGAACAGAGCCTAACTGAAAAAGGTGTTGGAGAAAAATCAAACTTCTATATTGGTACCCATTAGTTCAAAGAGTTCCACAAACTGAATACAAGCATTTATCTTTTTAAACTAGACAGTAATTGAGTAGTGAGGAAGGGAGACAGTGTGGTACAGTGGAGAGAACTTACTCTTTGGAGACCATCAGAACCAGGTTTGAAGCCCAGCCCCACCACTACTAGTAACCTTGGGTTAATAAACATCTTCGAAACACAATCTTCTTCTCAGTAATCACGGCTGTGATGAGCATAGCAGATGATGTATATGTTTATGTAAAGTGTCTGGCTTATACATAGTGGCTATTATTATCATTATCCTTACCATTATGCAATCCTCCACAGCTCACCTATCCAAGGTTCGTGATCGACAAAACCCAAGGACAATTGTTCTCATCTCTTTTTTAAGGCATGAAGATGACAGAAGTCACAACAGTCATTTACATGTAAGCAAACACATATTTCCAGATGGTGCCTGAATTTTGTCCTAGATATGTAATTTTGGAAAGACAAACACGCTGCTCTTTGGCCTTTACTTTCACAAAGAAGTGAAAAATCATGTTTGTGACATCTAGGCAGAGCTCTGCATGAAGTGAAATATCACTGATATGTATCCTCTCATAAAGCATCACAGGGTCAAGGTGCCAGGAGAGAATGTAACACAGTCATAAACAAGTAGAACTTCTCCACTCACTGCCAAGAGCCGCAACCCCGAAGCAACATCACAGCATCTTTGCCTCATAGTTCAGACCAAACCTGTCCAAAGGAGAAGAAAAAATACACAAAACAGGTTTATAAGATTTCTTTCCCCTCCCAAATAGGATACGTTGGGGCTAATGCCACCACCTTCCTCCTCGTCTTCCATCACCATCACCATCATCATCACCATCATCATCACTGTCATCACCATCATCACTATCACCATCACCATCATCATAATTACCATCATCACCACCATCATCATCACCATCATCACCATCATCATCACCATCATCACCATCATCGTTACCATCATCATCACCATCATCATCACCATCATCATCATTACCATCATCACCACCATCATCATCACCATCATCACCATCATCGTTACCATCATCATCACCATCATCATCACCATCATCATCATTACCATCATCACCACCATCATCATCACCATCATCACCATCATCGTTACCATCATCATCACCATCATCATCACCATCATCATCATTACCATCATCACCACCATCATCATCACCATCATCACCATCATCGTTACCATCATCATCACCATCATCATCACCATCATCATCATTACCATCATCACCACCATCATCATCACCATCATCACCATCATCGTTACCATCATCATCACCATCATCATCACCATCATCATCATTACCATCATCACCACCATCATCATCACCATCATCACCATCATCGTTACCATCATCATCACCATCATCATCACCATCATCATCATTACCATCATCACCACCATCATCATCACCATCATCACCATCATCGTTACCATCATCATCACCATCATCATCACCATCATCACCATCATCACTACCATCATCACCATCATCGTCACCATCATCACCATCATCGTTACCATCATCATCACCATCATCATCACCATCATCACCATCATCATCACCATCATCATCATTACCATCATCACCACCATCATCATCACCATCATCACCATCATCATCACCATCATCACTAACATCATCACCATCATCACCATCATCATCACCATCATCACTACCATCATCACCATCATCGTCACCATCATCACCATCATCGTTACCATCATCACCATCATCACCATCATTACCATCATCACTATCATTATCACCATCATCATTACCATCATCACCACCATCATCACCATCATCACCATCATCATCATCATCATCATCACCAACACTACCAATCATTGAGGTTTCCCCATGTGTATTATTTTTCTGTTGCTTGTACAAATTACACTAAAACTTAGCAGCTAAACAGTTTAAAACAATAAATGTTTACTATCTCACACAATTTCTGAGGGTCAGGAATCCTGAAGTAGTTTATTAGGTTCTTCTGGTTCAGGGCTATCGTGAGGTTTCAGTTCATCTGTTTGTGAGAGGGGGAGGAAGAGGGCAGGCTACAGTAATCTGAACACTTCATAAGGCTGGAGGTTCCATTTCCCAGGTCATTCATGTGGCTGTTGACTAGAAGCTTCAGTCCCACATGATGTGGGCCTCTCCACAAAGCAACATGGAAACTGGCTTCCCCCAAAGTGAATAACTCAAGAGAGTGACCAAGACAGAAACCAATAGGCCTTCATATGACCTATCTTCCAAAGTTGCTCACCACCACTTCCACTTCAACTTATTTCTCAAAAGCAAGTCACTAAATCCAGCCTACACCAAAGGGGAGAATTAGGCTCCAACTCTTGAAGGGAAAGTATCAAAGAATTTGTGGACATATTTTTAAAATACAGTCATGCATCTCTTAATGATGGGGATATGTTCTGTGGAATGCATCATTAAACGGTTTCCTTGTCATGCAACCATCAGAGTGTACTTACACAAACCTACATGGTATAGCCTACTGCTCTTAGGCTACAACCTGTACAACATGCTGCTGTACTGAATACTGTAGACAACTGTAACACAATGATAAGTATTTGTGTCTAAACATCTCTAAACATAGGAAAGGTACAGTAAAAATTCTAAATAAAAGGAAAAAAATGGTGCACCAGTGTAGGGAACTTACCATGAATGGAGCTTTGCAGGACTGGAAATTGCACTGGATGAGTCAGTGAGTGAGTGGTGAGTGACTGTGAAGGCCTAAGATATTACTGTACACACTGTAGATTTTATACACACTGTACACTTAGGCTACACTACATTTATTTTTTTTAAATACACTAATTATGCTATTACATTATGATGGCTATGACATCACCAGGTGATAGGAATTTTTCACCTCCATTATAATCTTATGAGACCACCATCATAATGCAGTCCACCATTGACCAAACATCATTATGCTGCACAAGACTGTCCCATGTCACACAGACTATATATAGTAAACATGATACATACATTTTACACATTTTCTCTCCTAATGTAAAAGAAGTTGTTTATTCATGCTTTTATTCGTACAACAAACTTTTTCTGCAGTCTTTACCTCTCCAAGAATGTGTTCTAAGTGACTGCTTTTTCTAGGCGTTTTATCCTTTCACGGTTCTCGTAACTGGCCTATTTTTCTTTTTGTACCTGTTAAGGTCTGTTCCTATAGGCTTCTCTCCTCTGGTCCCCAAAATATCCTCACACTTATGTTTCTTTTAAGCCAACTTAACTCATTACAAACTAGTACTTTAAGTCTACATTTAAATATAACATTTATAATTTAGCTATTGTCTGCAGAGGAGATATAATACAGTATTAGTTGGGGAAATTTTCAACACAAAACTGCCACAACTATGACAGAAAAAAAAGCCACCTGAAGGATGTGATTTGGGAAGGACAAGGAGGAAAAAAGTTGCTCTCACCAAAATAGCTACCTCCATCTACTCTCAGGAATTCTTACTTAAAGGAAGGTCACCAAAGTTACTCTTTAAAAGTCTTCCCAAAAGGTATAAGGGTGAAAAGATTAGTAGCACTTAACTTCTTAACTAAAATTGTCCTGTCACATTAGCTACATAACCACCTAACTAGGTTCAGAAGAAATTAGATACAACATAGAGGGGACTCATTGAAACAGAGAAACTCAGGAAAGTAAGAGATTCACTTCCCACAGGATTCTGTGGAGGTAGTTCAGGCGATGGATGGAACGAGAGCACAGGGTATCAGGAACAGGATGAGGGGAATCCAGGGAGGATCCCCAGGTTTAGGTTCTCTCAAAAGCAAAACCTAAGGCAAGGACTTGAGATCAGGTAATAGATTGAAGAAGCTCTCCCAAGATGCAGATAAGGAACAGGAGAGTGATAAGGCAGGATATATAAACAAAGGGCTCAATTTACCTCCCAGAATTGTTTCTGCCCAAAGGAGAAAGGTTGAAGAATGGTTCATAAGGTCCAATCCCCCACTGAGTGAAGGCTGCCCTAGGGCAAAACCTCCCCTGCTCTTCTAGCCATACTTGTGAGCTTCCGCACCCACAGGAGAAGGCACTGGTCAGAAAGTGGAAAGACTTCCCTCTCTTTAAGTGGGGTGTTGTCTATGCTAAGGGCACTGACCTCACATGAATTGTCATGGTTGAAATCAGAGGTGAGCATCGTAGTATGATGTGAAACACCCACGGCATTCACTCAGGAACAGGTGCAGAAGGAGAATGGAGGATTTCTAAAATCAATTATCATCTACATCACATTTTTACTTACAGTTAGTGCCAAAGTTAAGTCCATTTGTACTCCATACAAACTGGAATTAATTATTAAACAACCAAGAAGTTTTTCTTCTAAAATCGTTCTTCCATAGCATGATTCCTACAGTTACATTAAAATGAACACCAAAGCACAAGCAACAAAAGTAAAAAGATAAACTGGACTTCACCAAAATTAAAATCTTTTATTTGCTCCAAAGGGCATGATCAAAAGAATGGAAATACAACTTACTAGATGGAAGAATATATTTGCAAATCGTAAATCTGATAAGTGACTTTTATCTAGAATATATAAGGAGCTTTTACAACTAAATAATAAAAAGACAACCCAATTAATAATTGGGCAAAGGACCTGAATACACAATTTTCCAAAGAAGCTATAAAATTGGTCTCTAAGTACATTACAAGATGCTCAACATAATTAGCCATCAAGAAAATGCAAATCAAAACCACATCGAGGTACCATTTCACACTCACTAAGATGACTATAATCAAACAGGCAGATAATAACAAGTGTTAGTGAGCATGTGGAGAAATTAGAATTCTCATACACTGCTGTGAGATTGTGAAATGGTGCAGTCACTTTGGAAAACGGTCTGGCATTTTTTCAAAAAGTTAGACACAGAATTGGCATATAAACAAGCAATTCCACTCCTGGGTATTTAGCCAAGAAAAATGAAAATGTATATCTCTACACACACACACACACACACACACACACACACACACACAGCAAAACTGTAAACGAATGTTCATAGCAGCATTATTCATAATAGCAAATAGTGAAAAATTAAATGTCTATCAACTTAAGCACAAGACAAGGATGACCATTTTTGTCACTTCTGTTCAACATAGTGCTGGAAGTCCTAGCCAGAGAAATCAGGCAAGAAAAAGAAATACAAGATATCCAAATAAGTAAGAAAAAAGTAAAATTGTCTCTGTTTGCAGATGACATAATCTTATATATAAAAGACCCCACAAAAAAATTCACTGAAGTTGCAGAATACAAAATCAACATACAAAAATTAGTAGTCGTTCTATACACTAACAACAAAGCATCCAAAACAGAAAGCAAGAAAACAATCATATCTTCAATTGCATCAAAACATTTACTGGAATAATTTTAACCAAGGAGGTGAAAAATCTGCATACTAAAAATTATAAAATTCTGATTTAAAAGTTGAAAAATTGTTATTAATTCCTCTTTAAAGGTTTGGTAGAATTCAGCAGGAAAGCCATCCAATCCTGGGCTTTTCTTTATTGGGAGACCGCTGATTCCTGCTTCAATCTTATTGCCTGTTATTGGTCTGTTTGGGTTTTCTATCCCATTTTGGTTCAGTCTTGGTAGTTTGCATTCATCCAGAAATTATCTATTTCCTCCAGGTCTTCAAATTTGTTGGCATTTAGTTGTTCGTAATCATCTCAATCATCTCTAATGATTCTTTGCATTTCTGTGGTATTGCATGTAATGTCTCCTTTTCCATTTCTGATTTTTGTTTTTTGGGTCTTCTCTATTCTTTTTGTAGTTAGCATAGCTAATGGTTTATCTACTTTATCTTCTCAAAAAAACAACT
Source organism: Galeopterus variegatus (assembly GCF_000696425.1). Lineage (NCBI taxonomy): Eukaryota > Metazoa > Chordata > Mammalia > Dermoptera > Cynocephalidae > Galeopterus > Galeopterus variegatus. The sequence goes on along the minus strand of NW_007726426.1, from coordinate 133,132 downwards.
TTTTGTTTCATTGATCTTTTGTCTCATTTTGAGGGTCTCTATTTTGTTTAGTTCTGTTCTGATCATAATAATTTCTTTCCATCTACTAATTTGGGGATTGGATTGTTCTTGTTCGACTAGTTCTCTAAAGTGTAGTGTTAGGTTGTTTATTTGAAATCTTTCTATTCTTTTGATGTAAGCATTTATTAAAATAAATTTTCCTCAGTGCTGCTTTTGCAGAACTCTGTGTGTTTTGATATGATGTGTCTATTTTCATTAGTCTCAAGAAGTTTTTTCATTTCCTATTTAATTTCTTCTTGGACTCATAAGTTGTTCAGGAGCATGTTGTTTAATTTCCATGTATTTCCATGTATTTGTACAGTTTCCAGAATTTTACTTGTTATTGATTGCTAGTTTTAGTCTGTTGTGGTCTGAATAGATAGTTGAGATGATTTTAATTTTTTAACAGTTATTGAGACTTGATTTGTGACCTAACATGTGGTCTATCTTGGAGAAAGTTCTGTGTGTTGATGAAAAAAATGTATGTTCTATAGTTGTTAGGTGAAATGTTCTGTAGTTATCTGCCAGGTCCAATTGGTCTAAAGTGTAGTTTAAATCCTGTGTTTCTCTGTTGATTTGTTGCCTAGATGATCTGTCCAATGCTGAGAGAGGGGTGTTCAGGTCCCCAACTATTATTGTATTGGAGTCTCTCTCTTTCTTTAGGTCTAATAGTGTTTGCTTTACACATCTGGGTGCTCCAGTGTTGGCTGCATATATATTTATGATTGGATTCCTTTATCATTACATAATGTCCTTCTTTGTCTCTTTTTATGGTTTTTGATTTACAGTCTATTTTACATGGTATAAGAATAGCTATTTGTGCTCATTTTTGGTTTCAATTTGCATGGTATGTCTTTTTCCATACCTTCAGTATTACTTTGTGTGAGTCTTTACAGGTGGGGTGAGCCTCTTGAAGACAGCATATATTTGGATCTAGCTTTTAAATATAATCAGTCAGTCTGTGTCTTCTGAGTAAGGACTTTAATCCATTTACAATTAGGGTTGTTATTGAAAGGTATTTTCTTGCTCTCAGCATTTTTGTGCTCCTGGATATTTTAAATATCTTTTGTGCCTTTCTTCCCCTTTTGTTGTTTGTCTTCAGTGTTTCTTAGTTTTTTGAGGTAGTAAGATATAGTTTCTTTCTCCTCATTTGCATTTTTGTTCCACCAGTGAGTTCTATTCTTTCTTGTAGATTCATGGTAATCATTATCATTTTCTGGATTCCAGACACAGGACTCCCTTGAGGATTTCTTGCTGACGAGTCACGTGGTGGTGAACTCCCACAGTTTTCATTTGTTGTGGAAATACACTATTTGCCCTCATTTCTGAAGGATAGCTTTGCTGGGTGTAGTATTCTTGGCTGGTAATTTTTTTCTTTTAGTGTTTTTAATATATCATCCCATTTTCTTCTGGTTTGTAGAGTTTCTGTTGAGAACTCTGCTGTTAGTCTGATGGGGATTCTTTTATAGGTGACTTGATGTTTTTGTCTTGCTGCTTTTAAAATTCTGTTTTGTCTTTGAGTTTTGCCAGTTTGGCTATAATGTGCCTCAGACAGAAATTTTTGGGTTGAATCTGTTTGGGGACCTTTGAGCCTCCTGGATCTGAAGGTCCATGTATCTCCCTGTACCTGGGAAGTTTTCTGCTATTATTTTGTTGAATAGATTTTCAATGCCTTTTCCCTTCTCCTTCTCCTCTGGAACACCCATGATTTGTATGTTTGTGCATCTAAGGTTGTCTGCTAGCTCACTTAGTTTTTTGTTTTTGTTTTTGGTCCACCTGGATTACTTTAAAAAGACAATCTTAGGGTCAGAAACTCTTTCTTCTGCTTGCCCTAACCTGCTGCTTACACTCTCAGTTATGTGTTTTATTCATTTCATGAGTCCTTCATTTCCAGGAGTTCTGCTACATTCTTAAGGTATTAAACTCTTTGTAAATTTCCTCCTTCATATCCTGGATACTTTTCCTCTTTTCATTGTGTTGTCTAACTGAGTTTTCTTGTATCTTATTGGGTTTCCTTAATATCGTTACTCAGAATTCCTTTTCAGTCATTTCAAGGGTTTTCTGCTCAATGGGATCTGGTACATGAGAATTACTGTATTCCTTTTTTGATGTCATTTTTTTCATATTTCTAGTATCTCTACATTGATTTTTGGTCATCTGGTAGAGCAGTTGCTTCTTCTATTACTTTGGAGTGGGCTTTGAGGAGAGAGACTTCCTCTTGTAGGTGTGTTTTTTTTTTTTTGTCTTTTTGTCTTTGTTTCGTGTCCGGCAACGGATCGCAACCCCCAGTGTTGCCCCCGTACCGGACCGGGGACGGCAACGGGATTGCAACCCTCGGTGTTGCTCCCGTGCCCCGCTCAGCCAGTGAGCGGGAACCGATCTGTATGTGGGATCCGAACCCTCGGACGGGAGCGCCGCCGCGCTTCCCAAGCGGCACACTATCCAGTGCGCCACCGGGCCGGCCCTGTAGGTGTGTTTTATATTGACCATTGAGTAGGGTGTTTTAGCTTTGGTTCCAGGTAAACGCAGTAGTGTAGTCTCCATGTGGGTACTTCAGCCATATTCAGTGTTGGAGTTATGAGTGAGCACCTCTGTGGCCTAGGCAGTAGGGTACTTGGTTATTCCTTGCTGAGGTTAGTGACACTGTGTTGGTTTGTTGAGGATGTGGGAAAACTCCTGTGTTCTTGGGAGAAATGCCTGGGTGACTTGTCACTCTTTGGCTGGGGTGGGTGACCTGGGTGGGCTTGTTGGTACCCAAGCTAGTATCCCATGACCATGATTGGTGCACTGGGGTATATTAAAGCTCCTCAGTTTCAATGGGTTACTGTTGGTGGGGTTTTCCTTTCCTCTTTCCTACAAGCAGATGCTCTTTCTGGGTCTTTGCTTCCCCCACCTGGGGGATGGGTTGGTGGTGATTGGGAGTTATCTTTCTTACTCTATTTGGTTATCCTGGGTTTCTGCACTCTTGGAGGATTCTGTGTGTGTCTCTCCCTGGATCAAGGCAGTCATGTGGGCTGTACATACACCTCCCACCCACAGGCGTGCTACTGGGCATGGCAGCGTAATTCCTCCTCTGGGCTGGGCCACTGGGTTAAGGGTCTGCACCTGCTCACCTCATTCCCTTGGCTCCACTAGTGACTCTCCTTGCATCAATGTGGTCCAGTGGTTGGAGGGCCACCTGGACTATGGCCGTGGCTGCTGCTGTGTTGGTAATCTGACCTTGCAGTGGCAGTGGCTTGGTGGTGGCTGTGGCAGACCATCCGTGTGGAAGCAGTATCTGTGGCAGTAGCAGTGGCTGCCCATGGTGGTTCCTGAAGTCCTTGGGTGCACACCTGTCATCTGCCAGAAGGGGGATGCCCATGGTGTCTACCAAGGTCCCCCGGATGGCTCCGCCATCTGCCGGGTGGGGGACTGCCTACAGCAGCTCCTCTCTTTTCACTTTTGATGTCTAGCATTACTAGTACATATAACAAGTACAGTGTTTTGTATTACATAAGACAATATTGATGTAGGTACTGACAGACAGATGATTCATCTTGTAAACAGACTATGTAAACTTACAGTATCTATAATTACTGTAAGTACTGTAGATGTATTTTCTCTGCCTTATGATTTTCTTAATAACATTTTCCTTTCTCTAGCTTACTCTACTGTAAAAACACAGTATATAATACATGTAACATACAAAGTACATGTTAATTGATTGTTTATGTTATTGGTGAGGCTTCCAACCAACAGTAAACTGTTAGTAGTTAAGTTCTGGGGGAGTTAAAAGTTCTACTCAGATTTTCAACTGCAAGGGGGTCAGTGCCTCTAACCCCCGTGTTGTTCAAGGGTCAACTGTAGTTCGATAAACAAAGAAAAGGTTATCATATTTTCTCTTCAGCACAGGCATTTCTTCAATTTTTTAAGTGGAGAACAATCAAGTTGCATGAAATTAAAATCTTAATTGTTCAGCCCATGGCTGTATTTTGTAAAGAAGGTTCATAAACACAAGCCTGTGATCAGAATCTATAGAAATCCTGAGAGAATATCAAACACAAATGAGGTCCCAGAGACTATTTCCATACAGAATTAAATATTATCCTTCTAAGATTAACAAATGATTTATTTATAATTGCAGATTCTTTGCTGGGGAAAGGCTAAAAAATATTTCAAATCTAAGTTGTTCCTAAAATTTTAGCTTTTGTCCTCTATCTCAAAAAAAAAAAATCATTAGTTAAGAAATTCACCTTGCAAGATGAAAATCGGAGGTGGATTCATTCTCATTCTAGTAATGAGGTAAAACGTCCCAGATATTTCTATTCAATGAGCATCTGGACAATATCCAACCCCCAAGGAAACTAAAAATTCTTCTCAGTGACAACTCATTATTTAACCCATCAGAGCAATTTAAGATAGCACAATGTTACTCAGATCTGTGCAAGGAAATTTGTCAGGTGAAAGCATTTCTTCCTTAAGAAAAACCTACTGGCAATCGGGATGAAAAAAATGCAGGTCAAATTATGACCATGTTTAGAGAATTACCCTAACTGGTTCTGTAACCATGTGCAAATTAGTTCCCTTCCAGACCTTTAGGAGGCAAGTTCCACATGGTCGAAGCCAGATATATGGCTTGATAAGAGAAGGCAGCAGATTTGAATTTATATATAGAGAGATTTATTTATATATATTTTATACATTTTACATATAACAAATAATTTATATATAGTTTTTATATGTTTATAAATATTTTAATATTTTATTTATATTTTTAATTTACTTATAATTTGTATATTATATGTATATACACACACAGGGACATGGGAAGATTTGTATTATCTTTTAATTCCTTTTTTTTTTTTTTTTTTGAAGAACTCTTGTCTATCTCCAACACACTGTGGGGAAATCTTGAGTGAGGAAGAATTTATAACATAAAAGCTGGCTATGAGTTTCCACCCACTGAGTTAGCACTTACTTTTCCCTTGAAAGTTTCTCAACCCCTCATGTTAGCTCTTCGTTTCACACCCTCCCTGGTAGACAGGAAGGAAAAGACACTGCATCCTGTTTTTATCACCATGTACTCACTGGTTCCCACTGTGGGTGGGAAATACTCATAGACAATGTTAACAAAAAATATTACAAAGTTATGTGCTGGGTTTTTTAAATTTATTATTAGCATATTCATTCTTAGAAATTATGATATTTCTTTATGCCCTTTGCCCGACCTATCAGTTCCCAAAGCCCCTCTCTCCCCCCATCTCTAGTATCCCTAGGTCTGTTCTCTCCTTCTGAAAGTTCAACGTATTGTTGTGGTCTTTTCTTTCTTTCTTTCCTTCATTCCTTCCTTCCATCCTCCTTTCCTCCCTCTCTCTCCCTCTTTTCCTTCCTTGCTAGCAGCCAGTTATGAGTATTTCTGTTTCTTTGTCTGGCTTATTTCACTTAACATCATTTTCTCCAGACCCATCCATGTTGTATTTGCTGTTTTTAATCCTGGTTTTTCTTTCCTGGATGTTTCTTTAGAAACCTAAAGTCTTCCTGCTCTTCTCTTTGATTCTTGTAGGGGGGGATCCATCCAAGCTATCCCCTCCCTGGGTCCTGGGTCCTCCTTGGACCAGGGAAGGGTCCCTCTTACAAGAAGTGTCTGGGATTCAATGCTGCAAATAAAAAAGTCTCCGCAAGCCCCTGGAAGAGGCCCCACCTGTTCAGGTGAGTGATACACATCTCAAATGCCAGAGAAGCACTAAAGAGGGTCTTCTCTCCCACTCCCATATTTCAGCCTCCTCAAAGTCCACAGAGCAACGGCCACAAGTCATTCTGTCCCACTCACGTGACAGAATTGAATATCCGTGGATCTTCTAACATGAGTTTGCTCTTATATTCCCAAAGAAAGAGAACTTGGTGCCTATTAAGGAAAAAGACTGGGAGGAGAGAGGCAGGGGAATGAACACTATTTAGAAACATTTATATTAAGACCACAGAAGGTTATTTTGTCTGAAGACAAGAACTTCCCTGTGATGGAGGCAGACTCCCAGGTGCCACCATACCTAGTATTTCATATGCAGTGCCCTGCAGCTTAAGTAGGGCACAAGCTAATTAGAGCTGTAAAAGGAACAATCAGACTATAGCAGGATTAAACAGTACCTATAAGGAGAAACTTGGGAGGTATTAATCTCTCTAATAGGAAAAAGGAATAAGTCCTTGGCGGGGCAACACTCTTAGTGAAGAAAGATAATTATTCAAAAAGACTAAGGAAACCGTAGTCTCCTAACTGAAAAAGAAGACCTTAGTTCTGGAGAAAGCCAGGGTGAGGATGTTACTTACTAATGATTTTTGTAATAAACAGAGACAACATAGCCTAGTCCTCGTCCTGCAAAAGATCAGGTGCTCTCAAAGCAGGGCCTCCTCCAGAGAAAGAAGTTTTGAATAATTACAGGTCCAAAGACCCTAATCCCAGCCCCTTGGCACCAGATGTGCTTTTAGAATTCTGAGATTTTTGGATCTTAGAGAAGAAATCTGGTGCATAATAACGACATTATGTAACATCCCCAGTGGCACCCGGAGCAACACCACATATCTTTCTTAAGCAAAACATGTGAAGATTTATTTAAGTGGAGTAAATAAAAGATATGTATAAATAGACTCACATTAGTTCAGGTTTTGCTGCCAGATGAGTTATGGAAAAAAGAATTCAATTATATGAGGCTTTGGGAATTCAGAAATGTGACTAAGGGATTATGGACCTGTCTTTTTTTTAATGTCTGTCTTTCCTAGCAGAGACTGAGAACTATGCCTTATTTATCTCCCCTAGTGCCTGGCTTATGACTGGTGCTCGGCAAACATGCTTAGTTTATTTGATTAATTATCAGGCTGTGAACTTCTTTCCCATTTGCTGGTGGCATGGCCCCAAAGCACTGACCACCCAAGGAAAGTCGAACTGCAAGAACAGGGGTACTCTGCTCAGATGTACTCTGAGCCTCTTGAATTGAAGGAGTTAAAAACAAAGTAAGTTTTATGCCTAATTTTAACTCATTTTCCCCCAAATCCAAGCATTTCCATCGTTTAAGCCACCCAAAGATTATGAAGGCCAAGAATTAGATTTTTGCAATATTATCTTGTTTGGGAATTGGGTGGCAATGTTCTAGAAAGCCCTGCTAAAGTGACAAGGATGTCCCATGTGGGGAAACCAGCCCCCATAATTATTAATTCTTGTCTCTTTGAATGTACTGGCCTGGTGACAAAGGTAATACTAAAGGCAGAGTAGGAATAGCAGTTTTCGTCGCATACCCACAGCAGATGCAATTCAGCCCCTGTTTCTCTGTGACAGGGTTCCGTGCAGTGGCCCCATTCAAGCGGCCAGGTTTACATTTTCCACTCACCACTGCCAGAGAGAGGTCTTCATTCCAGACCCTTCTCCTCTGTGTCTCTGTGCCAGTCACTGCGGCTCCATCTAGAAAGAGACGTGTAGAGTTATCCTCTAGGTCCCAGGTCCTTTAGCATATAGGACAAGGTTATCCTTTCTTGGTTATACAGGCAGTATAATTAGTCTCATCTTTCACTCTGTAAGGAATAGAATGTAACTTTAGACTTTAAAGCGAAAAGGAAAACCTGGGCTTAATCTTAAATGCTCAAAGCAACAAGGACACCAGAAAAGGTGGCCACAAATGGGGAACCAGCATTCAAACGTCCTAACAGCATATTTCCATCTGCCATCACCAAGGACAGGTCCATTGACATACGGAGTTGCCTGATCTAAAACCCAATGTAAAGAAATTTAAAGCTAGAAAACAAATCAATTCATTCTCTAATGACAATATTGAAAAATCTGTTAAAACTCTCCTCAAGGTTGCTTCACTTAGTACAATGCCTCAAGTACATTTTTTTTGTTTTACTTTTCTTTAGTTATTTATTGTATAGAGGACACACATGCAGAGTTAAAAACAGAAGCAGTTTAATAGATTCTCCAGAAGAAATTAAATCTCGGCTCCCACTCCTATCCCAAAGGTCCCCAGTTCCTTTTTGCAGAGGCAACTGCTGTGACCAGATTTTGGATTCTTATAGAAATATTCTCTACATACATGAGTATAAGTACATATCATTTTTTCAACATAAACACTACCATACTATACTCACTATTATATATCTTGTCCTTCCAAATGTATTTAAATTTTTAATTAGGAAATATTCTCCTAACCCCGCAATCAGTCAGAACTCCAGGCTCTTCCCGTCTCTTCTAGACATTTAGTCCCACCCTGATTGACTGGAGGGGGGAGGAAGACTGGCAAGGGCTGCCATCTAGAATACCACAACCTCCTACATCACACCAGGCAGCAGGGAAACAAAGGTACTGGAAGTTCTAACCCCAGTGTTCAGCACAAAGAACCCAAAAAGACAAAAGTCAGCAGGCAGTCGCATCTCGGGGCCAGAGCTGCAGACCATGGTTCCAGGCTCAGGAGGGGAGTATCCTGGCAGTCCAGGTGCACACTTAGAGAGCTGGCATTGCAGCCGTCTCAGCAGGTTCTGAGAATGAGCCTGACAAGAAGAAGACAAAGGCCCAACCTCAAGGACATGGACTCAGGTGCAGGGAAGACACAGGAGCTAAAGCCGAAGCAAGCACACAGTGGATTCAAAACTCCCAACAAAGCAGAGCCTGGTTACTAGGGTTGTGACACAAGGTCAGAAAGGGACCTGATGATGAGTCCCTCAGAATGTGGCTAGATCTAAAATCAGTCCTGATGGCTGAGCACACAGGTGGGGGTCTGTCAAGGGGCTTCTAGTGAGGTAGGAGAGCTGCAGAGGCAGGAGCCAGGCCCAGCAGTCCAGGCTCCATCTTCCACCCTCACACGTTGTGACCATTTTCTAACTACGTCCTGTTCACAAAATGAGATTCTACCATTTTATCTATAAGGTCTCTTCCAGCTTTAATTATCTGGCATCCCCTCCTGAAATCATTTATCCTTCCAGTCTTCCCAATCGACAGCTAGCAAATTAATATCCCTATATGCATTGAGCACATCTCCCTCCTCTTCAACACACACATGCACTCAGACCTCTTCAGGAGCTCCAAAAGCCTACATCTGAAGGCTTCAGCTCAGTGTTCAGGACTGGTGCAATGCTTCCTAACTAACTCCCATAGATGTTGCTATCAGTTGAATTGTGTCAACCAAGAAGATATGGCAAAGTCGTAATTTCTGCAAGCTATAAACATGACCCACCTTATTTGGAAATAGGGTCTTTGTGGATGTAATTAAGGTGTAAGTTGAGGTCATAATAGTGTAGCATGGGCCCTTAATCTAATATGACTGGTGTCCTTATAAGGAGAAAAGATACTGAGACGTACATATGCAGAGGGATGACAATGTGAAGAGACACATGGAGGATGCCATGTGACAACAGAGGTGAAGACTGGAGTGATGCATCCACAAGCCAAGGAACACCAAGGATTGCCAGGAACACCAGCAGCTAGGAGAGAGATATGGACCATCTCTCCCCTAGAGCCTTCAGCGGGAGTATGGTCCTGCCGACACCTTGATTTTGGTCTTCTAGCCTCCAGAACTGTGAGAAAATACATTTATATTGTTTTAAGTAGCCAGTGTGTGGTACTTTGTTACGGCAGCCCAAGAAAACTAACATGAATGCCATTGAGATTTTCTTCTTCCCTTGCCACGTTTTTCCCTGAGTGGAGCACCTGCCTCCCTCCCCTTCTCCCATCCACCTCCTGAGCCCTTGCAGCCAAGCTGCAGCGGTTCTTCCTCCAGAATCCTCCTGGAATCATCAAGCCTGCTTTGATCTCTTACCTCCCTGAACTTGTCATAAGTGTCCTGCACAGTTGTCCCCTTGATTGTCTCAAGGTTTCTCCTCAACTGGCCCAAAAGTCCCTGAGTATTGAATCTGTGTTCGATTTTTGTTGTGTTGATTTAGTAATTATTAAGGTGTTATGTTCTTTGAGAATCATACAAATTTAATCCTTTTTTAAAAAGCCTTTTTAATGTGTTCAACTTGAGTTTTTCAGTGCCACCTTCTGAAGCCTCCCACTGAAATGAAGAAAAACTGGCAATCCCTGAGGCCCTCTGAACTAGTCACCAGTCTTAAGCAAATAACCAGCTCAAACTATTTAGCCCCAGGATGGAAAAGTTTCACCCTGGAGCTGAAAACACAACTACAGAAGAAACCATATTGTTCCAACAAAAGAAATCTAATGATATTTTGAACTTCTGTAGTCTTGGTAACAAATGTTGATAAATGAACATTTCCAAAATTTATGGAAGCTAGAGTTGTGTGCTAGGTTATGTAGTGGTTAATTATCCAAATGGTCAATGTCAACATTCATTGACTTATCTAAATGCTAATCAGAAGACTGATTAGCGTTAAACCTTGGAAGAATTCATGCCTTTGCACATTAAAGTTTGGCCAAAAGCTTCTTTACACAATCTTGAAGTTACCAGTTGCTGTTCTTTAATGATTCAATGAAAACAATATTTTAACTACTGCCTTCTCTCATAAATATTAGCCATAATATTTAATAAAAAATGTATAACCTGGCATGCCTTATTTTAGTCACTTCCTAAGGCATTTTATCCTAAAATATAATCACTTTTCAGACCTACTCCAGGGAAGTTATAAAAAAGAAATCTTTTTTCCAAAATTATAAGCATAATATGTAAATAGCAAAAGCTATTTAAGATAGCACCTGAAGGCTTTTGAAACAAATAAGAAAATTGCTGGTGTTATTATTTTCTCCTTACTTATGAAAATATAAACACATAAAAAACCCAAACTTCAGGTTTTAGAGGTGAATATCAAGGAAGATATTTAACATAAAGGAAATTTCCAAAAAGATATTACTAACTGAAAACTCTTGGAGAGAGTAATAAATTGTGATTAAATGATACTGTCACTTCATTATCAAGAATGTTATTCAGTAGCCAGAAGGCAAATTTTACTACAAAAGTGATGAGGTATTTATAGACAAGATTAATTTGAGAAAGAAAATAAATCTTCCCATTAAACTTAGATGAATATTGTACCCTAAAAGTGAATATTGTACCCTAAAGGTGAATATTGTACCCTAAAGGTCCCATAAACTAGGGAATATGAATAAGTGAGAAGCCAAACTGGAAAATGAATTCTGTAAAATTTTTCATTTGTAAAACACCTTATATTTTCAAAGCACTTTCACACCATTATCACATTTTATCTTAATAACATCTCTATGACACCGAGATGCTCGTTGTTCAGAAAAAACGATGGAAATGACTTTGCTAATAGACCAAGGAGCTTTGCCAACTTCCTCCTGCTGAGTGGGTCAAGGAGAAAGTATACACAGGTGCTTCCTATATAGTGAGGGTGCTCCCCACTCCAAAATGACTCTTCCTAAGGCCTGAGGTCACCGGGGAGCTGCCACACAGAAACACCTATTTCACAGCTTCTTTCCTGCTTACCAAGCAGCCAGGAAGAACATATTCAGGAGACTCTGGCTCATTCTTCAACCAGAAGTAAAGAACTAACTTCACCAAAGGAAAAGTTGTCACCAATTATCTAATATTTCATTTTCAGGAGCATTTCTCTTTATTCACCTGTACATCTGACCATCTACTTTTCACAACAATTTCTCATTCCCTCTGCTTTATCCTTCTTTCTTCAACTCAAGGCAGTCTCTCAGTTCTCACAAGAGCCCTGGGTCATTTCTATTTTTTTTAGACTTCCAGCATAATGAAATATAAAGAAAAGTAAGAATAGGATAGCAATCTTATAATTTAAAAATTAATACTTTTAGGCAAATAAGCCTATGAAAGATGCTCAGCATCATATGTCATTAGGGAATTATAAATCAAACAAGGAGATGCCACTACACACCTATCAGAATAGTCAAAATCCAAAACACGGGCAACATCCAATTCTGACAAAGATGCCAAACAGAAACTATTCATTGCTGGTAGGATCCAAAACAGCACAGCTACTTTGGAAGAAAGTCTTACAAAATAAACGTACTCTTACTATTCAAGTCAATAATCATGCTCTTTGGTATTTACTCACATGAGTGGGAAACTTATGTCCACACAAAAATCTTCACACTGATGTCTATAGAAGCTTTATTCATAATGGCCAAAACTTGGAAGCAACCAAGATGTTCTTCAGTAGGTGAGTGGATCAGTAAACTGCAATACATTCATACAATGAAGCACTATTCAGCACTTGGAAGAAATGAGCTATCAGGCCATGAAAAGACATGGAAGAAACTTAAATGCATATTTCTAAGTGAAAAAAGCCAATCTAAAAAGCTACATACTATATGATTTCAACTATAAGACGTTCTGGAAAAAGCAAAACTATGGAGACAATAAAATAATCAGTGGTTGCCCAGGGGTCACGAGGGAAAGTTAGGAGGGATAAGCACAGCATGGATGGTTTTTAGGTCGGTGACACTATTCTGTATAATACTACAATAGTAGATATATGTCATTGTCCATTCATCAAAACCCATACACCAAGAGTAAATCCTCATGTAAACTCTAGACTTTGGGGGATAATGATATGTGTGTACGGATTCATCAACCGTAACCACTCTGGTGGGGGGTATTGATAATGGGGGAGGCTGTGCATGTGGGGGCAGGGGGGTATATGAGAACCTCTGTACTTTCCAATTAATTTTGCTGTAAACCTACAACTTCCCTAAAAAATTAAGTCCGTTTAAGAAATTAGTGCTTGTAATTGTAAAACATTCATACACAAATGCAAATGTAGGACTCCATTAAAAGAAAACATCAAAACTCTTAATTTGAGGCCCATAGCAGTCAGTATTGATAGTTGCAAACAATACTTTAGCTGATTTAAACAAAAATAATTTATTAAAAGACATTTGTTAGCTTGCAGAATTTCTAGGGAAACGAGAGAACTCGATATGAATGCTGAGTAGTACACTTCTTGAAATCACCTTGTGCTTAATCACAGGATGGATTGGCCATTACTGCCACCAGCCACTTGCCCCTGAACATACAAGGGACTTCATGTCAGAAACTGTGCCACGGAAGCCCCAGAAGCACCAGCTGCCGCCACCGCCACCTGCCAGACGAGCAGTCCTCCCACAGCGGCCTCCTTACCTTGCTTCTCTCCCCATCCAAGTCTTGCACTCGTGCATCTGACAGCAGTACAAAGTCACATTCTTGAAAAGGTTCTGGAAAAGAAACATAATTCTACCATGAGATGGTGGGATTACCAATGCGGAAAACTATCAAAGTGCTAGAAATCTAGAAAGTAATTCAGGTATCAACTTATAGCAATTAGACTTAGTACGGTACAGGTTGAGCCTGAACAATAGCCAAAAGGGCCCCATAGAGAGCCAGCCCCATGTGGGAATGTGTGGCTTATTGGAGAGGTCACGCACGAAGATGTACAGATAAGGAGTGACAGTATGAGGTGAGAGCATAAGGTGATACTTAACACTGAGAAAGCGGATGAGAGAGGCCAGGGAAGGAATGTACAGTAAGAAGAGCAAGTGTCAAGGATAAAGCCTTTGGAGTCACCAATGCTGACGAGTAGGAGGAAGTCATGAAGGAAGTGAAGAATGAACAAAGATCATCGATTTTCAAGAAGGAAAGAGTGTCAAGGGTAGAAAAGCAGCAAAGCATCTTGTAAGATAAGGACTGAAAAATCTCCATTGGATTCGGACATGTAGAGACTGCAGCTGACCACCATGAATGTACCTCCATTCTCGCACTGCCACAGTGTGTCAAAACAGTTTATGGGCTGGCCCGGTGGCGCACTGCGCTAGTGCGCCGCTTGGGAAGCGCGGCTGCGCTCCCGCCGAGGGTTCGGATCCCACATACAGACCGGTTCCCGCTCACTGGCTGAGCGAGGCGCGGGGGCAACACCGAGGGTTGCGATCCCGTTGCCGGTCCCGGTCCGGTACAGGGGCGACACTGAGGGTTGCAATCCGTTGCCAGACAAGACAAAAAGGAAAAAAAAAAAAGTCCATGCAAGAAGCCAAGGGTGAAATTCCAAATTCCTCAGCATTCAGGTCTTTAGGCTTCTTGACATCTTGACTTCCCAACTCCTTTGACCCAGTGAAAGCACTCATTTTTAGCATTTTGGGATTAAAAGTTAAATGAGAATCTCCTTCCTCACTTTTTGAAATATCACCTTTTAAATAAAATAGCTCCATTCTATTTAGCAAAGAAGTAATAATAATAACAACAACAATAATACAAACTACAAACATCTGTACAGTACTGTACATTTTACAAGGTGTTTTAATATTCATAAATCCCACGTAATACTAATAAAAGCCCTCTGAAATGAGCATTTTTCTTTTCCCTGTCTCATAGGGAGATTACATGACTGGTCTAAAAATCACCCACGCTTAGAAAGAGGTTCCCTCTGGATTCACCAGGGTCCTCTGACTTTAAAACCCAAGCTCGTTTCTCTCTGCCACACTAGCCGGGGTGGCCCACAGAGATTTTGATTCTATCATTTTATGCTTCCAGGCTCATTTGTGATTAGTACTTTGCTAGTTCCCATCTATCATGTTGGCATCTATTCCTGGAGCTGCTGAGGGTGGATATCAGTCATTTCAAGGAATTCAATTCAAATCCGTTGAGTGGAATGATTTCTTAAACTTTGGGGGGAAAATTTTCAGTCTCACACCTTGATATACTGAAGAAGGAGAACGTTTCCAGTATTTAGAGAAGAGGATTCAAATTTGGCCAGTTTACTTGACATTTTTTTTGTTTAATTCTTTATTATTTTATTATTTTTTTTTATTTTAACTTACATGTTGTAATCACACACACTTATGGGGTACAGTCTGATGTTTTAATAATACACATAGGTTGTACAAGAATTGGGTCAGGGTAGTTATTGTATCAATCGCCTCATTTCTTTGTGGCAAAAACATTCAAAACCCTTCCTCTAGCTATTATGTAATAAACAAAACTTAACTGTTAACCACAGTCCCCCTACTGTGCAATAGAACATCGAGTCCCTTCTTATATTTAGGAAAATGCAGGTATGGGCAAGACCCAGGGTAGATCATCAGGACTATTGGGGTTGGTGGCAGGTTGTGCTTCACCAGGTTCTGACAATGCTGCAACTGACCAAGATACCCAGAATTCTGGGGCTGCAGGGATAACAAAAGTAATAGCTACTGGCCTTACTCTCCCCAAACTTTTGCAAACATTCACTCATGCTCGCTCTCTCTCTCTCTCTCTCTTCCTCAAATTTGAGCAGAGAACTCAATTTCCCAGGTATTTGAGTCAATACCAGATAGCTAGGACAAAAAGGCAGGAGCAACGGAGCAATTTCATTCAAAGAAAATCAAGCAAAGCTGTGACCTAAGCTTTTTTTTTTTCTCTCCTTAAAGGTTTTAAAAATCTTTCAGTACCTCAAGGGGATAGGAATTGGGATTATGTACTTTGATCTAAAAATATTTAATTCAGCTCCTTTCCAAAATTCAGCTCTTAGGATGGCTCAGCTCTCTGCTCTTTCCTAATGGAAGTGAATGCAAAAGCAAGACAGGCTGGATGGGGAGGGCAACTCAGAAGCCAGCAAACTGGGGATATGAGGTGAAACTGGGCAGGGCTGGAACAATAGGCCCAACAGCAAAGGTTGGCGTGGGGAGCTCAGTCATGTGGTCCAAAGTGCCCCGAAAATGTGGCCAGCTCAGATATGACAAATCATGGGGTGAGCCCATGGGTTAGAGGATAATGCAGAATCGGGCAGACGGGCATTGTGATCCCACAAAAGAGCACAGAAACAACATGGCATAGTAGAGAGCTTTGCCACGGAGCCAGAGAAACGTGGCTTGAAATCCAGCTGTGCTTCTTAGCTGTGCAACTGGGGCTCCTCTGAACCTGTTTCTCTTCTATAATGAGGGAGGTTCATACCTACCTTTGATGAGTGTTGTGAGAATTAAAGAAAATGTTCATAAAGCACCTTGTGCAATACTGCAGCAAAATAGACATGAAATGAATGTAAGCAGTTACAATTATAATGATCTGTCCTTTCACCGCAAGACCACTAGCAGTAGCTGGGAACGTGGAGAACACAGAAGGCTGGCCAAAACTAGCAGGAATGGTATCAGGATTGGAAACTTTAAGAGGTATTCATTCCGTAACTGCACAAGGCTCTGCGTATTATCCCAGGGGGTGTTTTGTTGTTGTTGTTGCTGTTGTTTTGTTTTGTCTTCTTCTTAAACACACAGAAAAACAATTGATATTTAAGAGCGGTTATTAGCACCTTTAACATACTCCAGCAGAGTCTCTTGAAGATAAATTCCAGCTCAGTTAGAAAAGAGGAGATGCACGTGGAAGTGCAAGATGCCAACACCTACTATAAATCATTTCTGACAAAAAGGATGTCTAAAGTGAGACTGACCACTACAATCTGATCACAAAATGCTTCTACAGACATATGAAATAATCAGAAATTGAGATAAGAAAGACAGCCTGTGGGAGGAATGTAGGCTGTAAGTTGTTTCTCTTTGAAGTTTCGGTATGGATTTTTCTGAACAGGTCTCCATTCTTAAGAGCAAACAAACCATCAATACGAGCACTTATCACTTACTTCAAACATTTGTGCTCAGCATTGGAACATATTTATAGCAAAGATAGGCTGGAAATGCAAGAAAGATAAAATTTAAATTAGCTTATTTTGCAACTCTGCTCAAAAAAGCTAAAATAAATATTCAAAAAGTTTACAGAAAGTGAATTTCATTTCTCCATGCAACTCTTAGCTTCAGCCAAGAATAATCGCAAAGTTAGTATATTGACAAGATCTGTAAAAATTGCAAAGACAGGCAACAAATTAAATGAGCCTGAAGACACAATAGGAGAGAAGATCTGAATCCAAGAAATAAGAGGAAATTTGTTCTTTGAATCTTTTTGTTCTCTTTTCTAAAATTAATATTTAGAATGTACTAAAATATTCTGAAGTCCTAGAACTGTAGCAATAATTTGTGGAAACATAAATCATATTATATAGTTTTCCCATTTTATTCTCTACATTTATTTGAAAATAAGGGGGTGGACAGCTGGAGATCAAAGAATATAATCTGCCAAGAAACTGGCTTTAAAATGAAGCTGATAGACAGTTATTATCTTGGTAAAAAGTGGTGTCTTAGGGTTCTCCAGAGAAACAGAACAGATAAGAGAGAGAAAAAGAAGGGGAGGGATTTATAATGGTAATTGGGTCATGTGATTATGTAATATGGAAACTGAGAAGTCCCATGACATGCTGTCTGTGAGCTGGAGAATCAGAGAAAACAGTGGCGTGATTCAGTCTGAGTCCAAAGACCCAAGAACACGAAGCACCGATGTCCAAGAGCAGGAGAAGATGGATGTTCCAGCTCAAATCGGAAGCAAATTTGCCTTTCTGTTCTATTCAGGGTCTCAACTGATTGGATGATGTCCATCCACATTGGTGACAGGGATCTTTACTCAGTCTACTGATTCAAATGCTGATCTCTTCCAAAAAACACCCTCACATACATACTCAGAAATGTTTTACCAGCTATCTGGGCATCCTTTAGCCCAGTCAAGTTGACACATAAAATTAATCATCATAGCCTGTAAACAAATTCCTCATAATGATGGTTTTCATTGCTCTCCAGGACAAAGAGGTGGAACTTTTGAAGTTCCCCAAGAAAATCCAAGAAATGGAGAGAAGACCTCAGTTGGAGGAAGGGAGGCAGAGAGCCCTGGTTACCTCCCAACTGAGGATAAAATAGATTTGTCTAGTTGAAAACGTTAAAGTTGATTGATGAGGAAAAATCACCTATGTGTCCACTATTAAATCTTCACTGAAATATTCCACCAGGTTTCTAGGTAAATAGATTCTTTAAGAGGTGACAGGTAGGTGCTGGGTCTGTATCCAGGTGGTCACAGGATGAACACATAGAGGATAGTTATAGCTTCCAGAGCGAGAGGGTGAGAGTACAGCTGATACCTGGTTACAGAACATGAAGAACTCAAGAACCAATCCACAGGCACTCGCCCAACACAGATACATGCTTAACAGGGACTTTGGAAACCAACATAGGGAAACAAAAGACAAATAAGACATGGAAGGACAGGAAAGAGAATCTTCAACAAAGAAAAAAATCACTCACAAAGCATCACTTGGCATGAATAACAAAACCACAGAATGAAATCTGACTTTTCCAAATATCCTTAGTTCAAAAAGCAGCCTACTCACTAGAATAGCACAGAAGTCCAGAAAAATAGTCACTAGATTTTTCTACAAGTATATCAAAATGAAAAAGCATAATCTTTTGTTCATCTTCTGTTTTATGTTTGGCAGTCTTTTCCAACCCCTAGTCTCACCTCTCTCAACCTTTTTAACTTCGTCTTTCTGTCACTGAACACCAGAAGAAAAATGTAGTTATGTATGGTAGGGGGCTCTATGTCTCATAACATTGCAGCTTTCCATCAAAGTGGCATCAGGTCCAGGAATAAAAGAGCACAGTCCCTTAAAATAAGGACGTAAAATATCGAGTGCCTCCCATGGGGTCAGTTTCAAGCTAGAAGTTGTGAAGGATTCAGAATATGTTATGGTCCCTTAATAAATTGATAGTCATATCAATTATATTATATTATATCTTATATTATATAATATATAATATTAATAATATAATATTAATATAATAATATTAATATAATGTATAACATATTATTAATATATTACTAAAATTATATTATGTTAATATATAATAATATGTAGTATTAATATTGTATATTATTATATATTAATATTATTATTGCATATAATATTAATATATGATATAATAACATAATATATATTATATTATTATATTATAACACTATATTAGAGAGAAAGAGAAACAAACAAACAAAAACAGGGCAGGTATTTCTTAAACATTTGGCCAAGAAGAACATGTAAATTAAGTTTCAAATGCAGTATCCTCCCAACTTACAGACTGGATGCTTCCACGGTGCTATTTTGCTCCTGCCTCTACTGACTACTAAAGCCCCTGACTTTCCCTTCCATATTAGTCACAATCTAAATTCTCAACTAGTTGAGTGGCTATCAAAGATTAGCACATACTTCGCTTAATAAATACCATTTTAATGCCCTACTTCCTTACAAAGGTACATAAGTTGTCAAAGTTAGAGACAGAAAACTTAAAAAGTTAATATGCTAATGAGACACACATTCCCAGATAAACAGCTATATATTCAGCTACTTTGAGAGCAAACCTTCATTGCTAAGTAAGGATTGAACTTTTAAGCCTTTATCTTCGTGTTGCCCTTCTTCTGCCCAAAAGTACTGCACCAATCTGTTTAAGTGTTACCAGCTAAATTGATCAGAAATGAAGGGCCAGCAACTTATCAATAACAGGAAATAAGTAATATAAAATTAGCATAATTAAGTAAAGTTTTAAAGATTTGCTAAAGGGTAAGGATTCTACGTGCTAGAGGCAAATGTGAAGGAGATGATCACTTACTGAATTTCTGATACTATATCAATTTCTAACTATTTTATTTTAAAGTTTACTTTAAGTAGAATACAGAATTAATGTAACTGTAAGCTAAGCAGTATTTTAAATTTTTAGTATAAATCTATAATTTCAAAGTATTTTAAGATTGAGATTCATTTTTGTTTTCTTGTTGTTGCCATAATCAGAAGGCCCAATGCCTTCTAGTAGGATAAATCTCTGATTTGATTTTGGATCCTTAAACCAAATCATCCTCTTGAATTATGTTAGTCGGTGTCTTAAACAGTACATACACCCCGCACGCACACATTTTTTGTGCAAGTGATAGTAGGCATATTTTCTACAGAAAAATAAGATTTGCCAAACTTATATTTCTTTACAAGTTTGAGTGCATCAAGCTATGTACATATGAATTTTTGTCCCTATAACAGAAGATCAATCAATTTAAGAAATAGCTCATTGGGTACTTGATGCTGGACTTCTTGAGAAGCCATTTGATATAAAATAAGACCAAAGAAAATCAAAACAAAGTTAAGCAAACTTTAAGTAACAAGTTATGTAGTTCTGGAAAAAAAGAAAGAATTCTATTTCATTTTAATTAATACTCAAAGAAAAATATAGAAGCAGAAATTGAAAACCTAGGTCCAAGTTTCTTCATTTGCAGGAAGGCAGGAAAAACAGGAAATTTGCAAATGTATTGCCATGCAAATAACTGAAGTAACTTAAAAAGTATTTTTCTCTTCAAAATATCTTCCACATCACCATTCTAAGATAAATGAGTACATTGCAAGCCTCACGATCTAAACCAATGTGAATTTTCAAAAGACTCGTCATCACCCTATACTTTCTCCTGTTAGATTTGGGAGCCCTAAGTATTTCAAATATTCTCATGTGACAGCAAAATCTTCTTTCATATCTCTTGGTAAGCCTACTACTACCTTTAGAAAAAATGTGTGTGCATATGTGTGTGTGTGTGTACCATAAGACACCAACTTACATGATTCAAGAAGAGGATTTGGTTTAAGGAAATTAAGCACAGGCTATGGTGCAGGAAATCTGAATTCTAGCCTCAGTCCGTCCACAAAAGCCCCAGGAGTCCCTCTGTAATATTTGCCCTCATTCTGAGCAGCACCCCATTCTTTATTGTTCTTTCTCAAAACACCCTCTTACTCTCTTCAGAGCATTTATCAAGAGCTGGAAATATTTGGTTTCTTCATTTGTTTCCCTGTTTATCTGTCTCCTTTGATTAGAAGGTAAGATCCTCTCATGTATACACAGTGTCTTTCTTCATTGTCAGAGTGCCAGCACATAGAACAAAGCCCAGCAATAGATTCCAAAAAAATTTTGTTGAATGAACAAATAAATGATGATTTTTTTTCCTGAAAACTTGGCTAGGATTTCATTTAACTCTTCAGGAGTAAAGGAAGTGATATTCATTTAAATCACTGGAATATTTCTCCAGAATTCTCGTTGTAACATTGAGAAAGAAAAGAAGAGCAGCCCCTGACGTTCAGAAGCTGGCCTGGTTCTCACAGCTAGACCCTGATTCTCCCACTAGACATAAACAATCTCATAGAAGACCAGCCTCTGACAAGGCTACTCTGCAACCATGATAAAATAAGACCAAGCAAGGCCACTTTGTAATTTTGTGTGAGCACAGACAAAAACAAGGTGACCGTGCCACCCACGAAATACCAAACACCCCATCTCTTGGCCAAAACGAGGAATGCTACTTCTTTAGCAATTACAGCTTTGTTCTCACTCTGGCCTCCCCTCCCCGTGGACGAGAGCCACTGAGATACCAAACACAGAATTGCCCTGCTGTCTAGCAGCATCCATTCTAGAGTGAATCCTGCTTCAGATCACCCAACCAAAGCCCAATCTTATAAAAGTCCTTTCTAGCATGATGTTACTGAGCCACCCATGATCCCCATGTTGTGATTCTCCCTCACTGCCACGAGTAACAAGCCAAACTTGTCCAACTGGAAGAATACTTCTGAGGGTCTTTGGCTGGACAGCATTAATGGGGTACCACACAAAAAAAGTAAGAAGAGGCAAAAGTAAGACGTTAAAATTTTAAATGGTTATAAAATACCAGCTACTGTTAGATATTTTATTCACAAAAGTGAATAGCTAACATTACTCAAGACACTACACCAGGCCAGACACAATGCCACATCTCATTTAATCCCCATAATGAACCTATGAGCTAGATTCTGTTATCTTCCCCCACTTTACAGATGGAGAAACTGAGTCTTAATGAAGCAACTTGCTCAAGTTCGCACAGCTAGTAAGTGGTGGAACCAGCTTCAATCCCAGACATTATACTGACCTCTCTCCTGGTGGCTTACTTAACTTACTTAAATTTTAAAGCACTATATTTCTAAACTTTCTTGACAAAGATACTTAATAGATCTGCGACATAACCAGCAACACTTTAGACCAGCCCAAGTACAAAATGGCACCACCCACCTCCTCCCCTCCCCTCCCCCCTTCCCTTTACGAGAAGCCTCCTGACTTAAACAGAAACCCCTCTTGCTTCTGCAAGGATGCAGTTCTCCACCCCAACCCACATTAGCATAATGACTCTCCTTGATGTTATCAGCCAGCCCTTGGTGCACTATATAAGCTCCACCACCTCCACACCCAGTACTGTCCCGTTTCCAGGGCAGCCCTGGGCTGCCTGCCACCTGAGCACAGCCCAGCAGATTTCTTTCTTTAATAAAGCTTGAATGGTACCCGGCATCTCGGCTCACTTTCTTTCAATACTGTGTTCTAAGTGAGAGGCAACCTTTAAAACTAAGAAAGATAAGAGTTTCAGCATCTGTTCAGAATATCTGGGAGGGCTCCAGGCCTTTGCCGATGCATCTGTTCAACTTCTGCTCTTCAAAGTAGCTGAGTCACTGGCACCAAATTTGCATCACAAAACCAGTTCTCAATTGGTATATTTTTTAAAAGCTAAACGTGACTTTCTTTCTGACTACATAAGTGTTTCTCTGCTAGATAGAATACAAGCTCTGTTCCTGCCAAAGGAAAGATCATCCTTTGAATAAAAGCAACAGACTATTTTTCCAACTGTGCCGTGTATGTTCTGCAGCCAACTCTGAATGGGCTAAATCTCTCTTTTCTGAACTAATAATAGCCGGGAACAGCAACATCCAAAGCTAAAACAGGGCAAAATCCTGCAAAACTTATGCCCTGAAAGAAATCAGAAGAAGTGTCAACAATGTAATATCTTCTCAAAGCGTGAATTTATCTCTTCTCTCACTTTGGAGGGAAATCTGCGGGATCTCATTGAAGTCGCATTATTGCTTTGAAATGCCAATGCAGGTGAGTCATGGACTACATATGAGGAAATTTCCGAAGCACTTGGCCCACATGTAACAATAAAAACAATAGCAACAGATAGGCAGCCAAGGGCTCTTTTTCACATCAGCTGTGGCTTAATTCTGTTGAGACAAAATAGCAAAGAAAGGAGACACAGAACCATATGGCAGAGAGATGATGTGACCTAAGTAAGATGGACTCACACAACAAGGAAGATGGAAAAATTCCTAAAATAGCTAGCTGTGAAGACATTTCCAAAAGGAAGAAGAGGACTCCTGGGTACCTTCCATTTCCCACAATAAGAGCTGTTCTTTATAAGTTGTTTGTACTTCTTTGGTGATTCAAGTGGCTGAAGCTCAGCCTATGGACTGAGGTTGAGTAATTTTTTCCCAGAATCTACTAATCCAAATGCATATTTACTATAGACTTACTAAATAAAAACATTATTAAAGGACGGGTCTATAACCTCATTTTACATTATAAAGAGGCCCTTTCCCTGGAAAAGGTTGGGAACCACTGGTTGACACCATATTTCCTCATTCTGTTAGTAACAATTTCATGTAAAACAAAACTCAGAAGCTTACTAAAGTCAATTCTTCTTAAGCAGCAATTTAATTTCTCCAAACCTGCAACTCTCTAAGGAATTTCCAGGTCACTGAGATATGGAGAAACGTAATGAAATAGTAACAATTAAATTCATTTTAGACAAGGATCATTACACACCATAAATAAAAAGTGATCTACTGAGTGCTTCTTTAATATGATTCATACTACAGTCATATCCAAAAGGTGTTCATATACTTACAGTCATATTTACTTGTCCCTGGTTCTAGTGTGTTAGTTCTCATTCATTAATTCTCTCCATACCAGGTCATTTTTATAGCAATCTTAAAACAGTGGGAGAAGATGAGGACTCGGAAGTCCTTTGCACTCTATTTCTCATTATAATATTAAGATAACAAAATATGACAAACCACTCCTTAGATTTATTCCAAACAGTGTTTCTGAGACACTGTGATTAAATTCTGAGGATTTCATGTATTACTTTATTATCTCCTATTTTGTCTCCTTTTTATTTTTCTTCTTAAATTCATACCCAATTTTTCAGAAAATTCTGAGACTTCTTGGGATTTCTATTAAAGAAATGGCAGAAGGAAATGCACTAATGCATAGCATTTGTTCTCGAAGATGAGATTAGAGTTCTTTCTTTTTGTGAGTAGATGCCCTTTTAATCAAAAAAAATATTAAAAATGAAATCTGGAAATAATAATTCTAACTCTTTCCATGATAATTTGCAGACACCACAGCTTTCCTCCTCATCAGACATGCTGATCTCATAGGTTTCATTCAATGCTTATTGAAAAGCATTTGCAATAACATTTGACAAAAACAGAAACATTCCAGGTCTGTTCCTTGTTCACACAGGTCACAGAGGACAACTGGTCCTTCCACATGTCTGCCTAATAACTCTCTGCAACCAACAAGGGTGGGGTTTGTCTTTCACTTTTTCTGCTTCATATCCTTTCTCTACCATCAGGAAGCAGGGCTCTCAGAGAAATGACCCTGCGTCTCCATCTTCCAGGCTTGTTTCTTGATCTGCTAAATCAATCTAGAAAATCCTGTCTTGCCCAAGCCTATTTTCAAAACCCTTTGGTTGTACTGCAGAGATAGAACTTGGCAGGGGGAACTTTGTCTAAAAGAAACATTCAAATACATGCAGTTTTTATTTGCAAAATATTATCTCCGTTGCACATTTTTCCTTTATTTTTGTGATCAATATTTTGTGTATTTTATATTATTAACTCTATATAAAAGTAATATAGGGTTTCCAGGAATAGAGTCCTAATTTATATTGCTTTTAGAGAAAATAAGAATTTAAGGCAACCATCGCACAGGAAGGAATTAGGCAGCAAGCTGGAGGCATAAAACACAGTTTCCATGGCTGGCCAAGTAGCTCAGTTGGTTAGAGTGAGGTGCTGAAAACACCAAGGTCTAGGGTTTGGTCCTTGTCCTGGCCAGCCACCAAGAAAAAGAAAAAAAGGTTCCTATTTCTACCACTTCTTACCTTCTATTTTAACCAAGTTTTCCTTCTTAAAGCAATTGTCTCCCACAATTTTCCGGCCATCATCCACTGTTCTTTCTGACAAAATAAAAAGGGAGCAGTGATGTTCTGGTTCCTATAAAAGAGAACATCAAAAGGCTAATGCAGAGATAAAAGAAAACGATGGGCCGTGTTGCCTGCGCTCTGGGGAAGAAATATACTTAATGCGATCATGCCCAGGCAAGCCTGCCCTTCTTATATTGATAGGAAATTAGATGCTCTAAAATTAATCTCCAAGGCCTTGGTGATTTGACCACGTATAAAGCTGACAGTACTGAATAAGTACCAGCAAAGGTCCAAGATCTGAACATCATCAGCATCTCTGAAACTGTCGTGTCACCTTCTCTCTCTACAATGCCAAGCAGAATAATTTTGCCTCCACCAGCAATTTTTTCCGACTGAAAAGGTCATATAGAATCTGGTGACAACCTACTGTCCCTAATAACTCATACCAACCTCATTTCTTAGGTACTCTACAACTTCCCTAAAATACCAGCCGGCCACCCTCCTGCACAGCACTTCTTTGTTGCATACACAGGATTGTGGTTGTTTCAAACTTGCTTCTCTGTGGTTCCTGCTCCCAGTCTCAGCAGGGCTTCATAATGTAAGAGCAGGGCATTAATGATCTCCATTCAACCTTCTATTCTTAAGAGCACTGCAATAATTGGGTCTGGTTGCTGACCTTTCTGGGTCCCACCTCCCTCCCACCACCTCAGCTTCACCCAAGCCCCCCTTTGTGAATATTATTGGTCCCTATTTGCTTCCCTCTGCTCTGCTGGGTTCTTCACGGTGCTTGGAAACATGCCACAGCATTATTGCATGTCATGAGAGACTTTCCTGTGGGTGGTATGTTTTGCTCCCTGCAATTCCTGTCATTACTTTATCTGAAAAGACTTTTTGTGATCTTTCATCTTAGAATATTGATCAAATCAGAAGGAGGAAAAAAAAAAACAGGTTAAGAAATATCATTAGGGTATATATGGAGTAGTTCTCTGCTTCAGCCACAACGAACCACCACGAATAGTTGTTCTCATGTACCTTTGCTCAGGCTGTCCTTCTGCCTCCGAAGCCCCCCTGCACTCACACACAATCCATCTGTTCATTTCCTATTCACCCCTTACGAATAGCAACCCAGAACCTAGGAAAGACCTAACACATTGTGGAGGCTCAATAAATGTTGGCTGTATGCCAGAATCAATAACAGCCCTTTAAAAAAAAAAAAAGAATATCATTGGAGTCTCTTACTGGGTTGGTGTGGGAGAAGTTAGCGAATGTGAAAAAGAAAAACAAGGACACATCTCTAAGGACCATTAAGGGAGTTAGGTTTATGTTCAGAGCATGCAAAGATGCTAAAGAATGTTTAACGGTTAAAGAAAACCAGAAAGTGTTTTGTATAATTGAGATAGTAAATGCCCCTTAAAGATACTGGGCACTTCGTTTGCAAGTTATGGAGGGAGGGCAGAGCTATATCTATGTTGAACTGCAAGTAAGAGGAGCCCTGATTTAACTTGCATAAATAAATAAGGGAGTTTATGAGCGTATGTACAAGGAAGCCAGTGACAGGCAGCAGGGCTGCAGGCACATGGTCAGGGTTCCCGTCCAGTTTCCCTACAATTCATCTGCTCTGATGTCTTCTATGGGTACCTTTGATCCCGGGTTACCTTTCCTCATAGCTACAACATGGCTTCCAGCTGCGACTGGGACCATTCACTATGTTTATTTCCTGTAGGAGAGACAGTCTCTGCCCCACTCACGGACCATGCTTGGGCCTTGTTAGACCTCATGTCCCTCCTTAGACCAATAATGGGGCTGCAGAAACACCACATGCTTATTAGACTTGTTAGGCTTAGACTAATTAGGATCTACCCAGGAGCTGGGGATGGAGTTGATTTCCTTAAATCCCAGGACTATAATCAGGGGCCTGTCCTCTTAGGATGGGAGGAAGGAGTGGACAGACAACCACAGTATCCACTGCAATAGCATTGTGATTACAAGTGTGGGTTTTGGTGTCCAACAGACCAGCATTCAAATTCCAGCTTCAGAACTCTTCACCTTAATCACCTAACCTCTCTGTGCCTCAGTTTTTGCATCTGCAAAATGCCTCACCTCATTTTTCTGAGGGTTAAATGAGACTGCATGTGAAGAAGTGGGCACAATGTATGGGAAGTAGTAAGCACTCAAATGATGGTCGTGACCAACATTCATAGCATTAGTAATATTGTTGGTGATACTGTTGCTGTTACTCTCAGCTCCATAGCCCTCCTTAGCAGCTCTAATTCTTGGCTCAAATTTTAGATTTGTAGGGTTTTCTGGAGAGCTAAGGAACTAAGGCTTATAACTGCAGAAGCATTCCCCACTCCCAGCGTGAGAGGGTTTTTGTAACTAGGTAAAGGCTGCTCCACTCTCCCGGGAAAGCCATGACACAGACCTCAACAATCCTCTCATCTTTTAAGAATTCTCCAGATGACTCTGCTCACAGAGACGTGCACTATCCACAGGAGGCTCCCTGGGAAATATCACCTGTTGATTGGGATGGTTTCTGCTCCCCTTTACTTCTCATTCTGCTCCTGCCTCACACATGGAAAATGTAAGCCAGTGACTCCTGGGGATATTTGCTCTGTGACTGTACTTGGACACTAAACCATTTATCATCCCGAGTACACAATCTGTGTTGAACACAGACTAGTGACAGGATAGTAATAAATTGAAGAAAAGTGTGTCCTTTCCCATTTCCACAAGTCACCATCAGCTACTAGGATTCCCAAGGAGACCAGCCAAATGCCTATCCTCGCCCACCTCTCGTGCACCACTCTTCCCAGCATTCCAAAGACCTTCCTCCAGGAAGCTCTGCTGGTCTTGTTGGCTTGTTAGCTTTAGACCTTGGCAGGGCATGATGTGCTTATCTTTATTCCTCAGTCCTCCTCACCCTTCCTATATCCAAAGCCATTTTCTTATTACATCCCCTCTATCCCCATTCCCCCCTCCGAGCCTTAGCATCTGTTCCTGAGAGCCCTTTCTATTTTTTTACTTTAGTTAGTGCTGGTGTTTTCTAAGAGAAAGAATAAAATTGAACATGGTTTTTCAATGAACAACAGTACTAGTGGCAGAACAAAAGAAGTTTAGTAATTTGGAATCAGTCATACCTGGGTTCAGAACCCAGCTCTGCCACTGCTGTGTGGCCTTAGGGAAGTTACTTAATCTCTCTGAACTTCAACCTCTGAACTGGAGGTTTTTAAAAGGTTCAATACAACATAAATGAAAAGTACTGAGTTGCAGACCTGGCCCAATAAATGACAGCTTTAAGTTGTGATAGTTACAGCACTAACCGAATGAAGTAGATGAGGAAGGTTCTAACTTAGGGGATTCTCAGCCAAGGATGGGGAGCACTCTCTTCTCCTTGCCACGTCCTAATTTAAAGAAAAATTATTTTTATAAGATTGTAAAAGAAAGCTTCAGAACAGCAGGAGGTAGACACCAACCAGAAGGGTTTTTACACGAAGTCTCCTCATTTTTCACTCAGCCTGGCCATTGAGCTTCTTTACTTGAAAGGTTTCAAAAGATCTTTTACTGGGGACTCCCCTGTCTATTCTGAGTTAAACAAAAAGAGTCTCTTCCACTGTCGGCCTCTGTGCACCATCCTGCTCGCTCTTCCTGAGGGTTGGGCAACCCCCTCCCTCTTTCATTTCTGAATAATTGACAGTGATATCATCCAATTACAGCTTTCATTTCTCATTCAGAGCAATGAACAGTGGGCATCTTCTAAGCTCCAACAGTAATATTAGAAAGTCAAAAGTAGGCAAAAAGTCTCATCACATGTTAGGGCCAGACATAGAGATTTTTGTGATATAGCTTATATTTTTATTCTCTCTCTTTAAGAGTGTGACTTATATAAATTATCTCTTGAGATCCCATGTTCTCTTAGTGACAGTGTATCAACATTACCTTGTCCCAAATGAAAGTCAGATTGATATAATATATTAGTCAGGGCCCAACCAGGAGACAGCAAAGATGAATAATTATTAACTATAACAGGGGATTGGCATTAACAGGGGATTGGCTAGTAAGAAGTAAACAGAACTCTAGAGAATTTGGGAATCGTGGGTAGGAATCACGGCCACTACCACAGGGCTGAGACAGAGCATGCAAGAAAGAGGTCACCTTCCACTAGTACTGAGAGTCAGACCTTGTGAGAGAGGTCTCACTAGATGACAGAGATATTTCTGAGGTGCCACAGGAGGGGCACTTGCTGGAAATCTCCCCTCTGGAATGCCAGAGTAAGCTGTCATTAAAGAGGTCCTCACCTGGGACCCCATGAGGGGTGTGGAAAGCACCTCCCTAGTGCACCTGGGGGAGGCGGCATGCCTCTAGGATCGGGTTAGACTTAAGGTAGCCACCGGCTGCATATATACATATTCACTTGAATTTTAAATAATTAAAATAAAGTAAAATTTAAAAATCAGTTCCTAGCTGTACTAGCCACATTCCAAGTGCTCAGTTGCCCCATGAAGCCAGTGGCTACCACACTGTTCAGCCCAGCTCTGGGAGCTGCCCTACCTGTGGCTCTGCCCAATGGCCTGGACACAACAGTGCAGTGCTAGCCATGTTTGCCCCTGAGGCGGTATTGCTGGTGCCATGATCTCTGTGACACATGCAGAACATGTGACACATGTTCTGGAACAGCCAGGTTTACTTTCTTTAGGATCCATGTATAGTTCATTAAATCTTGTGATCCTGTCACACCTATGTTTCCCAAAATGGAGTCCCACAGCACATTTATAAGTGTGCCAAGGAACAAGTGTTCCATGCCCAATTAAGATTTGAAAATCCTGGGTGGAACCAAATAAAACAGGGTTCTTTCTACAGAGCAGGCAGTGCCCAGGCCCTGTGTTCCTCCTAGATCCCTCCAGCTGACCTCCATGGCCATGATCTGCATCTCTTTGCCTGAGGAATTTCTCCAAAGCCCAGAAGGCTGCTTTGCCAGTGACAGGCTGGAAGTGCAAGAAATTGGGAACCACCCTTAGTGATAACTGATAGAAGCTGGTGTATAAATACCATAGCTCCTTCATCCCTCAGATAGGATAATGCTAAGGCATGTGAGGGATACTCCCAGAGTATCCCCTGGGGTTAAGTTCTAGTTAGTCACAGCAATCACTGGCTTGGTAATGCACAGTTTACTGGCTTTCTTCCCACCCTATGTCACTTCCCCACTTCTCTTCTATTGTTTCCTATCTCCCAAATAAATGACTTTCCCTTGAATCCTGATTTCATTACTTGCTACTAGGAAAACCCAAACTAAGATGTTCTGTGTAATTTACAGCCAACTGATCTTTGACAAAGGCAACAGGAACATACATTAGGGAAAAGACGGCCTCTTCAATAAACGGTGTTAGGAAAACTGGACTTCCATATGTAGACGAATGAAACTAGACCATATCTCTCACCATATACCAAAGTCATCTCAAAATGGATTAAGGACTCAAATATAAGACCTGAAACTATAAAACTCCTAAGAGAAAACATAGCAGAAACACTTCAGGAAGTAGCACTGGGTAAGACTTTATGAACAAGACCTCAAATGCACAGACAACAAAAAAAAAATTAACAAATGGGATTATAACAAACTACAAAGCTTTTGCACAGAAAAAAAAAAAAAACAATTAACAGAGCAAAAAGATAAACTACAGAGTAGGAGAAAATATTTGCAAACTATGCGTCTGATGGGGATTAATATCCAGAATATATAAGGAACTCAAACAACTTAGTAAAAAAACAAATGACACAATTAAAAAATGGGCAAAGGAGCTAAATAGGCATTTCTCAAAGAAGACATACAAATGGCCAACAGACACATGAAAAAATGCTCAGCATCACTAATCATCAAGGAAATGCAAATCAAAACCATATTGAAATATCATATCCCTCCAGTTAGACTGGCCAGTATCAAAAAGACAGAGAATAACAAATGCTGGTGAGGATGTGGAGAAAGGGAAACTCTCCTACACTGTTGGTGGGACTGCAAATTGGTGCAGACATTATGGAAAACAGTACGGAGTTTCCTCAAACAACTACAGATAGAACTGCCATACAATCCAACAATCCCACTACTGGGTATATATCCAGAGGAATGGAAATCATTATGTCAAAACAATACTTGCACTTCATGTTTATTGCATCTCTATTTACAGTAGCCAAGATATGGAACCTACTTTAACGTCCATTGACAGACAACTGGATAAGGAAAACATGGCATATACACAATGGAATACTACTCAGCCATAAAAAAAAAATATGAAATTCTGCCATTCATAGCAACATGGATGAACTTAGAGAAAATTATGTTGAGTGAAATAAGTCAGGCACAGAAAAAAAAATGCCACATGTCCTCACTCATAAATGAGAGCTAAAAATTAAAAAGAAAGAAAGAAAGAAAGATACAACAGTCACAATAACTAGTTGAACTTCAAAAGGAGAGAACAGAACTGAGGCCACCAGAGGTGGGAAAGACGGAGGGGGAAGCGAGTTAGCAAGAAATAGGTAAAGAGCCACAAAAAATGATTACATTGTATAACACTGAATATACTAATTTTCCTGATTTGAGCATCACACATTGCACACAGGTATGAATATTCAAGCTGTATCCCATAGGTATGTACAATCAATTACACTTCAATAAATAAAAAATAATAATAATTTAAAAAACAAATGCCATTTCAAAAATTTTTTTTTTAAAAAAAGATATTCTGTGTGACTTCTTAGCTTTCTAATGTGCTAATGAGCATTATCAGTCCTCAAGAAAGGAAAAGCACATGCAGTGGTTCCCAAATTTGTTGACATTAGGAGCATCTTCTCTTGGCATTCCTGTCGCGTCTCCCTGAACGGTGCTCCATAACACCCAGCCTGGGAAATGCTGGTTTGAATCATAAAGAATGGGCTCCAAGCTCATAACCCTGGAGAGGAATCTGAGAGTCACTATTAACTACACATCAGTTTAAGGACATCAGTCCAGTGGGCTGCTGGGCCTTTAGCCTTACGTTTATAATATTAGGAGTTCTCTGAAATCAGAATGGAAGCAAAACAGAACTCTTTTTCTTGCCTCATTTGAAGCCATAACACATTCCTGATAGGAATTCTGTGGAAAGTTCTGCTTAAGAATGACATCATGGTGCTAAAGAGAGTCCAGAGAAGGTCAAACGACAGGACGAAGGGAGTCGGAGGCCCCTGAAGATAGGGGTTAATGTTAGGACTTGCAGTGTTGGGGTAAAAAGTCAGAAAAGTAATAAGCTAGAAAGATATAAACAATCAATAACAAAATGGAATAAATGCCTTCATCCTTCCCATTTCAGAATATTAGGTTTAAGGGACAGTTCTGAATGTCTGAAAGAAATAAGTAGAAGATAAAATAGAGCAATCACTACCATATACAAAGGGTACTTTATACAACAGTTATTGTGAAATCTTCCTTCACTTCCTGCCTTAAGAGTTGAAAGCTGAATATAAAAATAGACTCTAAAAAAGGTTAAGCAAATGCCTGGTCACCAGAATCAATAGAGAGGCGGCCTTGCAGAGTGTAAACGCTGGAGTCAAACAGACCTGGTTTGAATAGCCTCCCTGCTGAGTGACTGGGGACGGCACGACATTTGTCTACACTTCAGGTACCTCGTACACAGAATGAAGATAAAACACCTACCTTGCAGGGTTATTGTGAGAAATAGAACCCTGTACATTAAATGCCCAGCATAACGCCTCACTGAGCAGTAACTATTATTATAGGTCATCATAAATTACTGAAGTGTCTAGTATGCCTTAGTTATATTGTTCCTGTAATCTGTGGTGACCAGTTTCAGGAAAAACAAGTAAACTCCCTCCCTGGGTATAGCTCCCTCCCTACTGTTAAGGGCAGGACCCAGGGTGGATGGTGCAGGGTGGGCCACCCTGTTCTCTGCGGCTCCCACAGCGAGTCACAGAGGTCTGGCTCACCCCCACCCAGGAAGATCAGGCTTGCCGCCGCTTTTCTTTAATTATATATGGTTTAAAGCATTCATCAGTGCCCAGAAATGTCTCCAGGCTTCAAATTTGCTGACACTGCCTCGCCCTCAAAATCAAATAACAGCCTGATACTGAAGGCGTTTTCCCGTCTATGGGAGCATTCCTAAGCGTCCCAACCACCCCTCGGACACACACCAAGAAACCTCTCGACCCCACTTCTCCTTCCAGCTCCCTCCCAATTCCTCTACTCCCTTTTAAGCAAAATAACTGCATGAGTCATTCAGGCTCACTGTCTCTAACACTCTTCTCTCATCCTCTCTCTAGCCCACTGCATCAGGCCTGCCCCCCACGGTTGCCAAATCCAGTGTTTGTTCTCCAGTCCCACCTTATGTGACAGTGTTTGGCAGCGACGGGCCCTCCCCTCCTTGCAGCACCTGCTCTCTTCACCGCAGGACACAGCACTCACTGCTCCCCCTCCTCACCAGCCCTTCTCATCCCAGGGGCTCCCCAGCCTCAGAGCACTGAGTGCTCAGGGCTGCGTGCATCGGCCCTCTCCTCCCCCACACCTGCCTCACTCCCTTAGCGACCTCATCATGGCTTTCGGTACTGTCTGTAAGTTGTCACTGTCGGAGTTAGCTCTCCAGTATGGACTCGTCCTCTAAAGATAATCAAAAACCCCTCCCTGTCCTGTCTAAGCCCTGCTTCCTTTGGTCAGAGAGACAAAACATTTCCTATGGGTCAGGCCCTCCTTTGGGTCAAGTGTGGACATTGACAACCATCCTACATGGATCCATCTGTACACTGATCTGTTACTTTTGGAATGTCTTATCCTGCTCAAGTTTGTCTAACATGTCCCCATGTTACATGACATTTTCACTTGTTACAGGCCCTGGATCTCTCCTAAGCTGACCCAGTTAGGGATCCTTGTCTATACCTTGGTCGTCAACCTATCACCTGCATGCTCAGTATATAGTTTTATGAAGGGCATTTTAAATACTTCAAATAATAGAAGACATAATACAGGATACAGCATTTTTTAAAATACTGAGGCATAATTCAGAAAGTGCATATTTTTATGATCACCATACTTTGTATAATCCAAGATTTTTTTTTTTTTAAGTACTTTTCTGGCAACAGCATGGATAGACAGAGAGACCAGCAAGGGGCCAAGAGCAAGAGCCTAGTGAAGAAATAACAGAGGCCTGGAGTAAGGCAGTGACTTTGAGATAGTGGAGGTGCCAGATTTTCTTAAAAGTCTGAGCTTATAAGGCCAAAAGGGCGAGGGTTAGATAAATAATGATTCGTTTCCAGCTTGTGAACCTGGGGAAATAACATCATGGAACAAAACTGGGAAAAATAGAAGGAGAAAGAGCAGATGGAGGGGATAATTAATGAGCCCTTGTGATCTTAGGTTCTTTTTGCTTCAGGAGCTGGTAATCCTCTTTCTAGCTCACAAGGCAAAGGAGGCCAAAAAAGAATCATAATAACAAGACATGCCAGGATCATCAAGAACACATAGGCTATGTTCCTGTCTTCTCCCTGCTGGATGGAGATACTGTCTCCAGGAAAATGTCTCCAAAAGACTGACTGTCCAGGAAAATGTTCTGAACTCACCAGGGCAGCACTGCGATATGAAAACAAGACCACGTGAGCCAGGTCATAACCTGTGCAGGTGTCTGACCGATTCAATGGGCATGACACGTTCAGAGGAGGAAATGGACTAGGAGAGCTGACAAGTTAAACTGAGAGCACCACTCAGTAGATGTGAAAGAGTCCTGCTCGTAAAGGTAGGGGAAATGGCAGAAGAAAATGATAAGATGGACCTTTAGACAGTGGCCCTACCCAGGAGTCACCTCCAGAGACCACAACCGAGTACCGATGGTCGATGCGGCTCATAGGCTGCAGAAGTGAGTGTTTCTTGTCTCTGCGTCTCATCGTGCTCTCTGTTTCTCAGAATCCTTCCTGTTGTTCTGTTCTCAGACTTAAGGAATACGTGTGCCGTTGAAGTGACGCGGAGCTCAGAGATGGAAGGAAGGTGTTCTAGCCGTTCAGTGATTCCACTAACATTTTTCAGCTGCTACCGTGGGCCATCCACAGTGTACCCAAACCAAACGAGACGCTAACATTGCCCACAGAGGACTTTCAGATTCTTAATCATAACCACAGGCAACTTATAGATCACTTGCTCCTTGCCAGGCGCTGTCCTACACATGTTAGTCCTATGTTAGTGTCTCACATATATTAACTCACTTAATCCTCACTACCACCCAGGGAAGTAAGGGTCCTATTGTTATCTTCCCCATTTTAAAGATGAGGAAACTGAGGTACTTAAAAGCCAAACAACTTTCCCAAGGCAGATTAAGTGGCAGAGCTGTGATTTCAAAACAGGCAGTTTGGCTTCAGGGGCTGTGCTGAACTATTCCATAGTCTATAGAAATAAGCTATAAGCAATTGAAATGGAGCATTTCTAGTATTAGGTATTAGAAGTGAGAACATACTACCGCAAGGGTCAACCTTCAGGGGGAGAGGTCAGAAAAGACTTTTAAGTCCTTGAGCAGAGTCTTGCTAGATGAACAGGGATTCACCAGGCGGAGGGAACCTTGTGAGCAGAGGCACAAGACAGGGAGCTGGAAGAAGTTAGTTCAGGGTGGCTGGAATAAGGGACTGGGGTGAGGGAAATTGCATGGCAAGAGGAAAAGCCAGAGAGATGGGCATGTGCCTGAGGCCTGATAAGTAATACTAAAAATAAACAAATAGAAAAACCTTGCTTCTGGGCCATACTCCTTCACTAGGTTCACTTAGACCAGCACTTGAAGTCATCAGAAAACGTGAGAGGCACATGACGCATGTGACCAAATACAATGGCACGGTCTCCTCCTAGCTCAGAACTCCTTTTGTTCAAGGCTTCTTAAATTCCTCCTACACTGCAATGAGCACACGTAGTTTAATGGGGACTCCGTTTTCAGCTCCAACACCAATCAATCATGTCTTGTGGCATGAAGTGACTCTAAAGACATCTAAAACTTCATTTCCTTTAGACAGCAGAGTCACAGAGCAGAGTCAGGTTGAGAAAGCAAGGCTGCAGTATCAAACAAGAAATCACTCCAGGGAAACAGACAATCAGTAAAGTAAGCGGCTAACATTCTTTTTAAAACGTTTGGTTGGGGAGTAAGAGAGCATAAAGCCTGCAGAGCAATGCACGTGATAAATAAGGTACTTAAGGAAAACCCAGAGCAACTGCCATTGCAGAGACAGATGTGTGTGATTGACTCTGGCAAATCACATCCTATGTAGATTGGTGTGGGAAAGTGTGTGGGTGTAGAAGAGAATCTAGAAAATCCAGACATCTCAGGAAGAAGCCAGCCCAGACAGAAACAATTCCCTGAGCACACCAATGAGGGCTTTTGTTGGTTCCTTAGAGGGAAGGAAATGGGACACCTATATCTGTGTCCTCTCTCTAGAGGCCACGCTTGCTCTTTCCTCCCCTCAGCTCAGGTTCATTTGCAGAGCAGGGAACTCAAGCCCCAACCCCCAACTCACTTAACCAGAGGCACAAGAGAATCCAAGTATGAAACTGGTCTCTTGCAAGGGGTATCACAAGCTCCAGTCCCCATCCAGTAACTCCCAGACCTGAGGGGTAGGGCTGGGTCCTCCATTCCTACCACCACTCCACATCTGAGAGGATGGATGCCGCTCAGAGCAGTCCCTCCTGGCTCCAGGCCCAGCTGCTCACGAATTGGAGAATCAGTAAGGACACAGGCCTGGGGCAGCTCGGGAGCCCATGACAACTGGCCTTTCCTGCTGCTCCATCCACACAAGGTCCCACAGCCTCTGTCTCTAGACCTTCGAAAATGAAAAACATGAGCACAGCTCATTCACCTCTGTTGGGAAGGTGGGCACTTTCTGCCCTTTGGTACCCAAAAAATGACTCATTCTTCAAGGTATTGAGGTAGTCCCTGAAACTTCCGTGCTGGGGACAACCAAAGCACATATATTAATCTCTAATGAAACAGTCTAGTACATATAGATTTCTGCACATGTTAACTGTATAATTAAAATGTGTATCATACTCTTTCCATGGTGTGAGCTCAAACACATTATTTTGTTTTTATGAAGTGCTAAATTACAGAACCACTTCAGGAACAGATCTGCACAGGTTATCTGGATTGGGTGGTCCCTCGTGATACAATCAGTCACAGTTCTGGTGTCCAGAGCAGACATCAGATAAGCAGCCCCTCTATAAAATGCTGCCAGATCTGATCTGGATTCACTTCTACTAAATGTGCCATAATCATTCAAATCAATCCAAGCACAGAAAATCCTACAAAAACCAAGATGGGCCTGTGTTATAAGTGAAATGAAATACAGATGCACTACCTGGCTATATGGATTTTCCAAGAGGCAGAGCTGAATACTGATTCTATACGTGTGTGAGAGAGAGAGACAGAGACAGAGACAGAGAGAAACAGAGAGAGACAGAGAAAGAGAGACAGAGAGAGAGAGAGAGAGAACTGGCTGAAAGCGAGCTTTGGGCTGGCCGTATAGTAAGAACCACCCAGTATCCCACCCCATACTCTTTCAGGACCCTCTTCCTGAAATCTTATAAAATCCGGGGCTGATTGAGGTTTGTGGTATGACTACCATTACCCAGTGAATCAGCTTTGAATTGTCATCTTCCAGAGGCCACAATTTATTTCTTTATGTTTTTTCTATGTTTTTAAAATTTATTGAAACGTAATTGATTATACAAATCTATGGGGTACAGCATTGAATATCAACTCCTGTGTGCAATATGTGATGCTCAAATCAGGATAATTAGTATATTCAGCATTACACAAAGTAATCATTTTTTGTAGCCCTTTACCAATTTCTTGCTAACACTCCCCTCCCTTTCCCTCTTTCCCATTCTGGTGGCCTTAGTTCTGTTCTTTTCTTTTGAAAATTCAACTAGTTCTTGTGACCATTATATCTTTCTTTCTTTTTTTATTTATTTGTGGTTTTTTAACTCCTACTTATGAGTGAGGACATTCAGTATTTTTCTGTCTGTGTGTGGCTTACTTCACTCAACATAATTTTATCTAAGTTCATCCGTGTAGCTGAAAATGGCAGGATTTTATTCTTTTTATGGCAGAGGAGTATTCCATTGTGTATATATACCACAGTTTCCTTATCCAGTCATCCATCAGTGGACACGTAGGTTGGTTCTGTATATTGGCTATTGTAAATAGAGCTGCAATAAACATGGGAGCGCAGGTATCCCTTCCACATGATGATTTCCATTCCTCTGGGTGTATACCCAGCAGTGGGATTGCTGGATTGTACGGAAATTCTGTAGTTATTTGAAGAACCTCCATACTGTTTTCTATGATTGCTGCACTAATTTACAGTCCAACCTACAGAGTAGGAGGGTTCCCCTTTCTCCATCATTGTCAGCATTTGTTATTCTCTTTCCTTTTGATAACAGTCAGACTAACTGGCATGAGGTGATGTCTCAATGTGTTTTTGATTTGAATTTCCCTGATGATTAGTGAAGTTGAGCATTTTTTCATGTGTCTGTTGGCCATTTGTATGTCTTCCTTTGAGAAATGCCTATTCATCTCCTTTGCCCATTTTTTAATCAGGTTATTTGCTTTTCTACTGCTAAGTTGTTTGGGTTCTTTGTATACTCTAAATATTAATCTCTTGTCAGATGCATAGTTTGCAAATATTTTCTCCCACTCTGTAGGTTGCCTTTTTGCTCTGTTGATTATTTCTTTTGCTGTGCAGAAGCTTTTTAGTTTGATATAATCCCATTTGTTTATTTTTTCTTTTATTGCCTGTGCTTTTGAGGTCATATTCATAAAGTCTTTGCCCAGTCCTACTTCCTACAGTGTTTTCCCTTTGTTTTCCTTTGGTAGTTTTATAGTTTCAGGTCTTATATTTAAATCCATTTTTGAGTTTATTTTCATATATGGCGAGAGGTACGTCATTCATTCATCTACATATGATGTCCAGTTTTCCCAGCACCATTTATTAAAGGGGCAGTCTTTTCCCCAATGTATGTTCTTGGAGCCTTTGTCAAA
Organism: Galeopterus variegatus; assembly: GCF_000696425.1. Taxonomy (NCBI): domain Eukaryota; kingdom Metazoa; phylum Chordata; class Mammalia; order Dermoptera; family Cynocephalidae; genus Galeopterus; species Galeopterus variegatus. Next base: position 94,188 of record NW_007726426.1, on the reverse strand, counting down.
GACCAGTTGGCTGTAAGTTTGCAGGTTGATTTCTGGGTTCTCTGTAAAACGTGCTTTTACTTTGCCTAAGATGCAACACCTCCCACACTCAAATATTCACCTAAGCAGTGATGAAGAGGGAGACTGGTAAGGAAACATTTACAGTTTTCTCAGTCACCTACAGATTTGATTTCTGTAAAAAAAAAAAAAGAATCTGTCAAATAAGAACCTACATGAGCAAGCAGCAACTCAGGACCTCAGGCCACTAATCTCCATCTGTGTCACAGCTATATTGATAAATATGCCTTCCCACAATGTAAATCTCATGCTACTGATTTTAAAAACCCACATAACTCAAATTTTTTAAGTATACAGCCTCTAGGATATGTTTTACTTTTATCTCAGAACTGTATATTCTCCCCCAAAATTATATTTAAGTGATTTTAATTTTTGTAATGAAGACAGCGCCTTTCCTAGAAAAATAAATCAATGTGAATTTTGAGGCAAAGCAGGTCTCACTGGGAAATACAATTGAGACAGCATATTATAGACTCTATTACACACTTACTTTCTGTATACAGACTTCTCTAAGTAAAACCTAAGAGCATCTGTTGAGAAAAGGGACCTTGTTCCTCTCTTTACAGAGTGAGCATAGTAGTTCCAGAAAATAAGAACCATCACCATGGTAGAAGACTCTAGTTTAAAATCAAACATAAAGTTGAAGGATTGCTAACAGCATCAGAATCTCTGATGAAACTGTCCACTAATTTCATTGGAAGACAGAAGTAGGTCACCTTGTCATACAAGCTTTCCACATTTTCTTTTGTGCATCCTCTTAGTTTGGATATACATGAAAGATGGCTGTGTACACACATATCAAAACACCGTCAAGGAAAAAAACTTTATCAAGGAGACTCTCTCACTTTTAGTCAAGATCCCCTCCCTTCTTGGCTGGCTGCCATGGCAGCAAGGAGACAGAGGAGGAATCTGAGCTCATTTTACCTTCCTGTTCAAAGGACCCTTCAAGAGGCTGCAATGACTTGCAGAGAACAGAGTGAACAGAGCCTGTTTGTGATGAACCTGTGCCCAGCATCAGCCAAGGCCACCGTTCACCTGGAAGCAGTGGAAAGTGCATAATACAGACTCCAGTCTATATCCAACGCATCAGAGACCCAGACCCAAAATGGCCTTAGTGGACAAGGGGTTCAACCTACAGCCCAGGCCCCATCCTGCAGCCCACCTTAGGGAAACCCTTCCTACCCACTCTGCCTCATTCAAATGGTATTAGAGCTTTCTATTGAAATTAAGGTCAGTAAGACACAAGTATGGAAGCTTTAAAGTAAAGCAAGGGGAAATATTATAAAAAGAAAGAACAATTTTCAACATCCCAAAGAATCTCCACAAAACACCAAGAAGTGTTCAAAAGAAATTTCCATAGACTTAAACTCAAGAAAATCCTGTTCACTACGCTCACTATAGTCTTCTTGGAAATTCACAGCCCATTAAAGGCTCTGACGCAAAGATGTGTTCCACTTTCTCTAACGTGGGACAGAAGCAACTTTCTGAGCATGCCACCTCTGTGGTCACACAGGGCCCCATGCTTAGAAGAGCCAGGCTGGGGGTACTGCTCTGTGGTCACAGTCTTGAATTTCACCATCTTGAAATTCTTAATTTTTTAACAAGGGGCCTGCATTTTCATTTTGCTCTGGGCTCCACGAATTCTGTAGCCCTTCCTGCCACAGGGTTGCCCCACGTTGGTAACATCTCTAAACAACCAGGGAATATACTTCGGGAAGGGCTGGCTTCAAAGAACTGAAATCAGGTAAAACTCCCACATAGGATCTATTACCTCTTGTGGCTGCCTGCCCACAAAATTTTCCTTCCAGATTGTATGAATTTTTTCACTCCACTTTGTCAAATGGCTTGAAATACTTTTTCTATTGGGGAAAAAAGGGGTGAAAAAAAGAGAAAGGAGAGAGAGAAAAAAACCTGTCTTTCCAAAAAAAAAGCACGACAAACACACCAGGGTATCAGTGATTCAGACAATAGTGCGAATGAATTCAGTCTCCTCACTTCCCTTGACTCTCGGCTGAGATCAGCCGTAACATTTCAACTGGACAAGTGGAGGGCACGGGAAGGGGGCTCCCCGTGAGAAAGATGCCACAGCAGTGGGGGCCTCTGGGCAGCAGTTAGAACACTGGGGTTGGGGAACGAGAGGAGAGAGGCCCCAGAAGGCAGATGAGAGGCGCAAAACAGAAGTCAGAGCATACTGATGATAAAGTTTGTTCCAGAAGTTTGCCTGGGACAGGTGAGTGCCAAGGAAAAGTCAAGCCCCTTTTCCTTTTCTGCGTGCCATAAGCCCTACTCCATAATGAATTACAGAATTAACTAACACCATTAACTTACTAACACATTCTGCTCTAAAGACATTTACAAACAGGCCTAGTACCGTGCACACATGGCAGGTATTCTGAGGGAAATGCCCTTAAAACACCAAACCGCTGACTTTCAAATTAATTTTCAGGATGCTTCCTATCCAAAGGTTAGATACACCTTAAATCCTATTCCACTGACACAGGTATCCAAATTAAATACCGGGAAGTATTCCTACAAATGAGGGGTTTCTTACTGTGTTTTGGTCTATTCCCCAGATACACTCCATTAGTAAAATAAACAAAACAATCACTTTAGTATTACTTGCCAATAATATTGATGATTGAAGTTGAATGATTAGATATTTGAATATTTGAATTTACAATGTAATGAGCACTTTTCTTCCAGAAACTCTTTCTTTTTTATTTATTTATTTTTTTCTTGGCAGCTGGCTGGTGTAAGGATATGAACCCATGACCTTGGTGTTATAAGGCTGTGCTCTAACCAACTAAGCTAACTGGATAGGCTCCAGAAATTCTAAGTTCTTATATCATCCTATATGACATGAAATATGGATAAATTTCTGTAGTTCCACAGAAACCAGCAGGAGTGACTTGCCCATTTGACAGATGGCTCTACATGTCAATGGTGACACCCTGTTCCCAGTCTAACACTTTTCTCTGTCTGCTGTCGCTGGCTCCATGATCCCCAGCACATGGACCTGGGTGGCCCTCAAGGCCTTTCTCCCCACATGCAGTCCTGCAGAAGGTATGGGCTGCTTCAAATGCCTTTCTTCTAATCCTAAGGACAGTCTTTGAAATCAGTACTATTGACCCCATTTTACAGATAGGGGAACTGAGGCTCAGTGAAGTAAGGGGTTTACTCAAAGCTACACAGCAAGCTGATGGTCATGTTGTGCCTAGCACCGCAAGCTCTGCACTGACCACTGTGCCTCTTGGGACAACAGGTGGGTGGGTGAAGGGAGTTGGGAGAAGGTGAAAGGGAGAATGAATAGTGAACACCCACCGCCCACTTTGAGACTTACCTCACAGTCAGGCTGGGTACCAGCCACGGTTGGACAGAAGGAGACCCCAACTTCACCCATGAAGATGGTCCCAGACCCTGGCCCGTGTATCACCTTCACAATGCAGTCTGTGTCCCACCGTCACTCCAAGCCTACAATCTGTCACTCATCCTCACCCAAGATCACCACAGAGACTTTTCACAAGTGCAACAGACCATAAGGGGCCAGACTGAAGACGGAACGGCAGGAAGAGCAGCTGTGGGAGCATCGCGAAGGTTGTGTGGTGTGTGACCAGGAGCAAAGAGAGGAACAGGGGAGGGTCTTCATTCCGCAGTGCCTTCTTGTCTCACTGTCATTTTGCACGTGCCTCAATAGCTCTCATAATGTCCCCTTGGATCATGCCTTACGAACATTAAATATTATTTGTTTTATGGCCCTTTTCATGCCAATAAGTCTCGGTGTGTGGTGTTCTTCCCTGAGCCTCACTGAGCCACGAAAATGATGTAGAACATGAAATCAAGATAAAAGTCATAAACATGTAAATTGCTGACATATATAAATGTTCCCAATTTTACCTTTCTCTCTCTCTCTTTTTATAATAACATGTACTTTATCCTGGGTTGCTGTCCAATGATTAAGACAATGGTTCTCAAATCCGACTACACACTCAAATCACCTGGGGATCTTTTATGCAATATGGTGCCTAAGCCCCAGCTCAGACCAAGTGAACCAACCAGTCTCAGGGACTGTAGGCCTGGGTGTTGTTTTAAAATCCCTAGATGATTCAAATGGAGCTTCTAAGATTCAGAAGCTTTAGGGCAGTGAACTCAAATTTAGCAGCATGTTGGCAATACCTAGGGAGATGGTTAAAGTACTGGGGCCTGGGTCCAACCCCTAGAGATTTCCATGTAATTGGTCTGGGGGAGCCTGGGAAAAGCTCCCCACGTGACTGTAATGTGTAGCCAAGTTTGAGAGCCAGTGCAGAGCACATAAGGAAAATTATCATTTAGATGATTCAAATGGAGCTTCTAAGATTCAGAAGCTTTAGGGCAGTGAACTCAAATTTAGCAGCATGTTGGCAATACCTAGGGAGATTGTTAAAGTACTGGGGCCTGGGTCCAACCCCTAGAGATTTCCATGTAATTGGTCTGGGGGAGCCTGGGAAAAGCTCCCCAGGTGACTGTAATGTGTAGCCAAGTTTGAGAGCCAGTGCAGAGCACATAAGGAAAATTATCATTTCATAGAAAAAGATGGCAAATGAAAGAGCCAAAAAAGTAAGAAAACTATTCACACTCGCCTGAATAGCTGGAACCCCACACTTCTGCCCAGCTGTGGTCCCTTTCAAATATAAGCACTAGTGAAGGTTACGGTCGCTCCTCACACATGCAGAGGCTGGCTCCTTTCTCTTTCCTCCAGGGCTTCCTGCCTGGTTCTTAAAATCACACACCTGGAAACCAAGAAACCTGGGTTGGAGTCCCAGCCCTGCCACTTACAAGCTGTGTGGCCTCAGGCAATGTGCTACACCCCCTAAGTCTGCTCTGTAAAATGGGGATAATGACCTCCTGTTGAGTGGTGACAAGGATCTTGAATGTGACAATGCAGATAAAGTGATTAGCAAAGGACTCCACACACATTGTGCTCAATAAACATTGGCTATCGTAATCGGTTGTATTTCCTTGTCTCTTCTTGGTAATAATTAATAATGATATTAACACTTAAATAACCTTGTCACATTCCAGGTACTGTTGTAAATACATTACATATATTAACTCATTTAATTCTCACAATAGCCATATAAAGGAATCCAGTTATGAGCCCCGTCTTACAGATGAGCAAATTGAGGGACACAAGGGTCAAGTATCTTGCCCAAGGTCGTAGTGAGTGAGCGGTGGGGCCACATGGGATTCCACTCGCAGTACTGACCCTCACATTACCTCTACCTGCTCACATTTCTAAACTCAGTGCTACAAACCTGAACTCTCAACAGAGACTAATGAGATCACCGACCACCCAAGCATCCATCCACCAGCCCCCTCTCCCAACAGTCTGGGAGAGCCCAGTGCCTCCTGCTTGTCCATCTGGCTAACCACCTCTTTGTAGGTTTAACATCTGCTTAAGCAATTTTACCTGGGCCTTCCGTTTGTTGAAAGGCTTAAACAGAACAACTTGCGTAAAGGCCCAGGCACAGTGCTCGGGACACAGTACTTTCAGCCAATATTATTTCCCTGTCATCCTGAACAAGTTGACTTCTCAAGCCCTTGGGGATGATTTCCTCCTGGGCATGATGCCTGCAGTTCTGTCAGCGCAGTAAACAGCTGTGCCTTTTGCTCTGGTCCCACACGTTGGCCTGTGGGGCTACAAATCCAACGCTGGTAAATGGCAGCAAGTGGCAGGGAGTGCAGGGACCATCGCCCCACAGAGAGACCTCATTGCCCAGACAGGTTGGCATCTGCACGTCATTTCCTTACCACTCTAACAGCCCACTGGCCCCACAAACAAGCTAGTTTATTTCCTCCCACCTCTTATCCCCATGGACAGTGTACAGAGAGCTACACTTCCCTGAGAGCTTGCACCCAGCCCAGCACACAGTCCACAGCCTTCCTCCAGACCGCCCTGAGCCGCCCATTTCGCCTTCTTAACTCAATTTAAGCATTGCTCAAACCACCCCTCCCCCGCTTTGATGTTCATCCATGCCAAGAATTATCAGTAATTTTTGTATCTTATTACTTCCTGATTACCCAAACCTTTTATTTAGCTTCCTAGATGCCAACTTTCAAGGAGCTATTCACTAATATTGCTGCTTCTGAATCATCCATTAACTTTCCTTGTTAATGGCTCTGCTTTCTCTCTGCTACTTCTTTTTCCCTGGGCATCATTTTTGACATTTTCCTGGCTCCTTATTCTCAAGCCACAGAGTCTACAAAGCCAATGCCTTTTGCTCTGGTCCCACACGTTGGCCTGTGGGGCTACAAATCCAATGCTGGTAAATGGCAGCAAGTGGCAGGGAGTGCAGGGACCATCGCCCCACAGAGAGACCTCATTGCCCAGACAGGGCATCATTTTTGACATTTTCCTGGCTCCTTATTCTCAAGCCACAGAGTCTACAAAGCCAAACAGTCTAGGTATGGGTGAGAAATATTCCCACCTTCTACAAGTTTCCTGTCAGGAGGAAAGCACATGAAGGAAGCCCTCCTGATGTAGGCTGGGTGGGTTTCTGAAGATCTTGTGGAACACTGTTTCCCCGTGGTTTCCAGGAAAGCTGTAAGAATCCCTTGTCGGCAGAATCGTCAAAGGCAGTCCAACTGTGTCTGTAGTATTATCACATTGTAGGAGGAATGTGCGCCCTGGGGGGATTCTGAACTCCATCAGTCAGCTGTGTAACCTTGGGCTGGACTTCACATTCCTGACCTCAGTTTCCCTTTCTGTAAAATGGAGATGATAATAGGATCATTGTGGGAATTAAAGGAGATAATGCATTTTAAAGACTTGGCACATAGTAAATGCTCAAGAAATTATAGCTGAGGTTTTTACTGTTGTCTTCATTGTCTTCATTAACAACAGAATTCTATTCTCCAGGATGCATCAAGAGCCAAGGGCTGGAAAACACACGTGTAAACAGAGAGGCAGGACTAGATGAGCATCGGTATTCTCTGACCCTGTGGTCAGCTGACATGGAGAAGGGAATGGACACCCCACCCCCAGGCACTTCTGATTCTCCCCTCGCTCCCCCCTCCTCCTCTTCCTCACCTCTGTCTCTTGAAGATGCTGCTGTAACATTAGATGAGCTGGCGGCTCAGTGGGGAAGCACACAGAGCTCATTGTTCCGCCTTTAATGTGAAAGATTTTAAAGATTTAAAATTCCAGAATGTACCCTAAACTAGTTGGAGTTGGGGGAGGTGGAGAAGGAGGTGATGGAGAGTAGATTTTTCACTTTTTATTGTATATAGTTTTTTTATTTATCGAGATTATGAGTAATATTTGCCTTATATTTTTTTGTATTTTTCCAGTATTCAAATGTTTTAATCTAATTCATGCCTTTTGGAGATTAAATAAATGAATAATAAAGATTTCTCATTCCAATTAAATAAAGTTTTTTGTTTCAAAAATTCCACAGCAGTGATGCTTGTTTCATTTGGGTTCTATGTAATGAATATCCCAAGCTCTGTCTCTAAGCCTTCTAGGATGGTGGAGGAAATTGGCTGCCATCCCTGAGAAAAGCAAAGTCTGAAGAGAGAGGACAGGACAGTGTGATCCTTAGATGAAAGAGGTGAGCCCCAGCCGGGGCCAGAGGCCAAAAACCAGTGAGCTTCTCGGCTTGCGGCTGCCTGCCTTCCTTTTTAATACCCTGTTTTCTGGAAGACTTCCTGCATCTGTTTTCTTTAAGTTATTTTGCAGTCTTCTTTTGCAGTTAATGCATAGCTAGAGATTTGCTTTCCTCCATGTCTGATACATGGGCTCATCTTGAATGCTGGATACCGAACACACATAAGCAGACCAAAGTAGGGTTCTTTGTATCCATTGTTATAAGCACATTGATGCTTTCGAAAGGATTTCCAGTGCTAAGGAGTAGGAACCATCTCTGCAAGTAGTGTTCTGCATATACTTAAATCCAAGTTCAGACCTTAGGCAAGCTCCTACTCCAACCCTAAGGTCTAAGTTCATCTCAATCCATGTATTGCCAAGTTTCCTGCCAAACGCTGCCACAGACACATTCATTCCCATCAACCAAGAATAAGTGCTTAGCATTGTCTTTCTATTTTTACCCAAACCAAATATAAACTGGTAAATCTTTTGAAGGGCAATTTGGGGATATCTACCAAAATCTATTCTACTTCTATGAATCTACTCAGCTAAGTGTGCAGAAATATATGCACACACCTATATATTATAGCATTATTTGTAACTGAAACATTGCAAACAACATAAATCTATCTTTAGAGGACTGGTTAAATAAATTACTAGTTAAACTTTGTACAAGAGAATATATGCAGTCATTAAAAAGAATGAAATATATCTCTAAATACTGAATGAAGATGCCCAATACACATTGTCAAGGGGGAATAAACATATATAAGCCTACTTATATAAACAAAAATAGACCCCGCTCAGGCAAGGGAGGAGCTTGCACCACTATCAGAAAATCCTGTAGGACGAGGAGGCGTTTGCTCTGGAAATCCCTTTGGGGGAAGACAGAGAGTCTAGGACAGCCACCTGCCAGACTCCCACCCCTCCACACAGAAGGCAGGACCCTGTGCCACACCACCACTGATGGGAGAGGCACCTAGGCAGGCAGAAGAATAGGCCAGCCACCTGCAAGACCCCCACCCCACCTGTGTAGAAGGCAGGACCCTGTGTGCCATGCCACTGCCATGAGGCTTCACACAGTTTCCACAGAAGTGGCCCACAATAGCCACCACCACAGCTAATACTGTTTCAAGGGTGGCTCACTGCCTTAATAACATCCACAACTACTGTACAGGTATCCCACTACACATTTAACTTCACTGACACAAGGACAATCACTGGACAAGCCTGGAAAAAGAGGAAAAATTCTTTCTCCTCAAAGTCCACTCCAGAGTAATAGAAGAACAGATCTAACAGATGACCAAAAATCAATGTAGAGATACTAGAAATATGAACAAATTGTAAAATATGACACCCCAAAGGAATTCACTAACTCTCAAGTACCAGACCCGATAGAACAGGAAACCCTTGAAATGACCGAAAAGGAATTCCAAGTAACTAGCTTAAGGAAACTCAGTGAGATAAAAGACAACTCTGTAAAACAACACAATTAAATGAGAAAAAATATCCAGGATATGAAGGTTAAAATTTACAAAGAGATTAATACCTTAAGAAAGAATGTAACAGAACTCCTGGAACTGAAAGATGCATTTAATGAAATAAAAAACACAACTGAAAGCTTAAGCACCTGATTAGAACAAGCTGAAGAAAGAATATCCAAACTTGAAGATTGTCTTTATGAAATAACTCAGGCAGAAAATAAAAAGGAAAAAAAGAATTTTAAAAAATGAAGAATCTCTAAGAGAGCTAGCAGACAACCTTAAGTGCATGAGCAACTGAGTCATGGGTGTACCTGAAAGGGAGGAGAAAAGTAAAGGCATTGAAAATCTATTCAATAAAGCAAGAGTGGAAAACTTCCCAGGTATAGGGAGAGACACAGACTTTCAAATCCAGGAAGCTCAAAGGTCACCAGACAGTTTCAATACAAAAAAATTCACTCTGAGACATATTATAGTCAAACTGGCAAAGCCCAAGAACAAAAAGGGAATCCTAAAAGCAGCAACAGAAAAGCATCAAGTCACTTAAAAAAAAACTCCCATCGGAATAACAGCAGACTTCTCAACTGAAACTCTACAGGCCAGAAGAAAATGGGATGACACATTCCAAATACTAAAAGAAAAAAACTGCCATCCAAGAATACTATACCCAGCAAGGCTATCCTTCAGAAATGGGGAAGAAATAGTGTATTTCCCAAACAAAAATGGAGGGAGTTCATCACTAAATGACCAGCCCTACAAGAAATTATCAAGGTAGTCATGCATCCAGAATCTGAAAAATAATAATCACTACCACAAATACACAAGTAAAAACAAAACCCTCTGGTAAAACACAAATGCAAATGAGAAAGACAAAAAAACTAAATCTTACTACCTCAAAAAAAGAAAACCCCACAAAAACTGAAGACCAATAATCAAGAAAGGAGCAAGCAACAAATCATACTCAAAACATCTAAATAAAAAGCCATAAAATGCCAACAATAGACAATGCCTCTCAATAACAACCCTAAATGTAAATGGATTAAACTCCCCACTCAAAAGACACAGTCTGATGGATTCAATCAAAATGCAAGACCCAACTATATGCTATCTGCAAGAGACTCATCTCACCAGTAAAGAAGCACACAGACTAATAGTGAAGGGATAGAAAAAGATATACAATGCAAATGGAAACAAAAAAATGATCAGTAGTGGCTATTCTTATGTCAGATAAAAAGACATTAAATCAAAAACCATAAAAAGAGACAAAGAAGGCCACTATACAATGATAAAGGGATTGATCCAGCAAGAAAACATAACAATCATAAATATATATGCACCCCACACTTGAGCACCAGATATAGAAAGCAAACCCTATAAGACCTAAAGAAAGAGATAGACCCCAACACAATAATAGTTGGGGATCTGACCACCCCTCTCTCATCATTAGACAGATCATCCAGGCAATAAATCAAAAGAGAAACACAGGGTTTAAACTGCAGTTTAGACCCATTGGACCTCGCAGATATCTACAGAACATTTCACCCAACAAATACAGAATATACTTTTTTTCAACAGCACACAGAACTTTCTCCAAGATAAACCACATGTTAGGTCACAAATCAAGTCTCGATAACTTTTAAAAATTAAAATCATCTCAACTATCTATTCAGACCACAGTGGATTAAAATTAGAAATCAATAATAAGAAAAATTCAGGACTCTATATAAATACATGTAAATTAAATGACAGGCTCCTGAATGACCTATGGGTCCAAGAAGAAATTAAACAGGAGATAAAAATATTTCTAGAAAATAATGAAAATAAAGATACATCATATCAAAACCTGTGGGATATTGCAAAAGAAGTACTAAGAGGGAAGTTTATAGCAATAAATGCTTACATTAAAAAAATAGAAAGATTTCAAGTAAACAACCTAACTCTACACCTAAAAGAACCAGAAAAACAAGAACAATCCAATCCCAAAATTAGTTGACAGAAAGAAATAATTAAGATTAGAGTAGAACTAAATAATATAGAAACCAAGAAACAATACAAATGATCAATGAAACAAAGTTATTTTTTAAGAAGATAAACAAAATAGATAAACCATTAGCTAGGTTAACAAAAAAAAAAAAAAAGAAGAGAGAAGCCCCAAATAACAAACATCAGAAATGAAAAAGGAGACAATACAACTGATTCCACAGAAATACAAAAAAAATCATTAGAGACTGTTATAAATAACTATACACCAACAAATTTGAAAACCTGGAGGAAATGGATAAATATGTGAACTTATACAAACTACGAAGGCTGAACCAAGAAGACATAGAAAACCTGAACAGTCCAATAGCAGGATTGAAGCAGTAGTCAGCAATCTCCCAACCAATAAAAGCTCAGGACTGGGTGGCTTTACTGCTGGATTCTAGCAAACTTTTAAAGAGGAATTAATACCAACTTTCTTCAAACTATTCCAGAAAACTGAAACAGAGGCCACTTTCCCAATGCATTCTATGAGGCCAACATCACCTTGATACCAAAACCAGACAAAAACACAACAAAAAAAGAAAACTACAGACCAATATCTCTGATAAACATAGATGCAAAAATCCTAAAAAATACTAACAATCAGAATACAGCAACTCATCAAAAATATATATATACACCATGATCAAATGGGATTCACCCCAGAAATACAAGGATGGTTCAATATATGCAAGTCAATAAATGTGATACATCACATCAACAAAATCAAGAACAAAACCCTTATGATTATCTCAACATATGCAAAAAAAAGCATTTGAGAAAATTCAACATCCTTTCATAATAAAGACCCTCAACAAATTTGGTGTAGAAGAGAAATACCTCAACACAATAAAAGCCATCTATGACAAACCCACCACCAATATCATTCTGAATGGGGAATAACCGAAGGCTTTCCCCTTAAAAACAGGAACAAGACAAGGATGCCCACTCTCTCCACTCCTACTTAACATAGTACTGGAGGTACTAGCCAGAGCAATCAGGCAAGAGAAAGAAATAAAGGGCATCCAGATTGGAAAGGACAAAGTCAAACTGTCCCCATTTGCAGATGACATGATCCTATATATAGAAAGCCTAAAGACTCTACCAAAAAAACTCATAACTGGTTAATTTTAGTAATGTTGCAGGATACAAAATCAATTTCCCAAAATCAGTTGTGTTTATATTCTCCAATAATGATTAACAAAAAGAGAAATCAAGCAAGTAAGCCCATTTACCATAGTTGCCAAAAAAATAAAAAATCTAGGGATCAATTTAACCAAGAAGGTGACATATCTCTACAATGAGAAGTACAAACCACTACTGAAAGAAATTAAAGAAGACACAAAAAGATTGAAAGATATTCCACGCTCTTGGGTTGGAAGAATTAACATTGTGAAAATGTCCATACTACCCAAATGATCTACAGATTCAATGTAATCCCCATCAAAATACCAATGACATTCTTCACAGAAATAGAAAAAGCAATCCTAACATTCATATGGAACAACAAAAGACCCCAAATAGCCAAAGCAAGGTGGAGCAAAAAAAATAAAGGTGGAGGGCTGGCCCAGTGGCGCACTGCTACAGTGCGCCGCTTGGGAGTGCGGCGGCACTCCCGCCAAGGGTTCGGATCCCACATACAGACCGGCCGCTCACTGGCTGAGCGAAGTGCGGGCGCAACGCCGAGGGTTGCGATCCCGTTGCCGGTCCCGGTCCGGTACGGGCGCGACACTGAGGGTTGCAATCCGTTGCCGGTCACGAAAAAAGACAAAAAGGAAAAAAATAAATAAATAAAATAAAGGTGGAGGCATTAAACTGCTGACTTCAAATTACACTACAAAGCTGTAGTAACAAAAACACCATGGTACTGGCATAAAAATAGACACTTGGACCAGTGGAGCAGAATAGAGAACCCAGAAATCAATCCACAGACTTACAGCCAACTGATAGTTGACAAAGGCAATAAAAACATACATTGGGGAAAAGACTGTCTCTTTAATAAGTGGTGCTGGGAAAAGTGGACATCCATATGCAGAAGAATGAAACTAGACCTGTGCCTCTCACCATATACCAAAATCAACTCAAAACTTAAAAACTTAAGTTTAAGACCTGAAACTGTAAAGGTATGAAGGGAAGATACAGGGGAAATACTTCAGGAACTAGGACTGGGCACAGAGTTTATGAACAAGAGCCCAGAAGCACAAGCAACAAAAGAAGAAATAAACAAATGGGACTATATCAAACTAAAAAGCTTTTGCACAGCAAAGGAAACAATCAACAGAGTGAAAAGACAACCTACAGAGTGGGAGGAAATATCTGCAAACTATACATCTGACAGGGGATTAATATCCAAAATATACAAGGAACTCAAACAATAGTAAAGAAACAAACAACCCAATTAAAAAATGGGCAAAGGAGTTGAATAGACATTTTTCTAAGGAAGACATACAAATGGCCAACAGGCACTTTAAAAAAATGCTCAATATCACTAATCATCAGGGAAATGCAAATTACAATCACATTGAGATATCACCTCACCCCAGTTAGACCAGCTATAATCAAAAAGATGGAGAATAACAAATACTGGTGAGGATGTGGAGAGAAGGAAGCGCTCCTACACTGCTGGTGGGACTGCAAGTTAGTATAACCACTATGGAAAACAGTATGGAGGTTTCTCAGACAACTACAGATAGACCTACCGTATGATCCCACAATCCCACTTCTAGGTACATACCCAAAGGAAATCATGACAAAGGGATACCTGCACTCCCTAGTTCATGGCAGCCCTATTTACAATAGCCAAGATATTGAACCAACCTAAATGTCCAGCAACAGATGACTGGATAAGGAAAATGTGGTACATATACACCATGGAATACTACTCTACCATAAAAAAAATGAAATTCTGCCATTCACAGCAACATGGATGAGCTTGAAAAGAAAATTATATTGAATGAAATAAGCCAGGCACAAAGGGAAAAATACCACATGTCCTCACTCATAAGTGGGAGCTAAGAGAGAGGAAGGAAGGAAAGAAAGACCACAGTGGTGTGCTGCACTTGCAGAGGGAGAGAGCAGACCTACAGTTGCGGAGTGGGGTGGGAGTAGGGAAGGGGGAGGGAGGTCGGGGATTAACTGGGTGGGGGACACAGGGAATAGTCACAGTTTGTGGTAATGGGCATGCTGCTATATTGATCTGATCATCACATCTTGGGCAAGAGTGGTCCCGGTCAACTTTGTACCATGAATATGCATAACCAATAAAAATTTTTTTAATTTTTTAGAATTCATATATATGCCATACAGACATTAAAAATACAGAATATATTTGAAAATATTTTATTTCATGTTGTAAATTCTTATAGAAGGATCACAATGTGCCAGGCACTGTTTTAAGCTCTTTTAGATATTAATTCATTTAATCCTTATTACTATCCCCCTGTTTCAGATAAAAAAAAAATCAGGTTCACAGAGAGCCTGAGGTCGCATGCTGACAGCTAAGATCCAGTATGGCCCAGCATCTTCTTAACCGGTACAACATTAATTAATTAATCATTCCAGTACTGCTTTAAACGTTTTAAAACAAGCAGCTATTGCTTTTATTTAAAAATTTAAAAATTAATAGAAAAAAAGAATCTTAACCCATTTGGGGCATATCACTGCTGTCATAAGTCATAAAAACATGTTATTGCCACAAGGTTCAGGTTTTGAGGACAAAATTCAGAAATGTGAGCAGGTTACTTGTCTTTTAAAGGATAGAAAAAGGAGAACTCATTTCAATGCTTGATGCTTCCCAAAATCTAGCTCAAGAAGGAAAGCTGGTTTTAGAGATCCTGTTTTTATACATGCTTCTAGGAGATCCTCATTGAGGAGCCAGGAGTACAAGCCTTCAGCAAGGGAGTTCTCTGATAAACTCTCCTTTCAGCCAGGAAGTAGATTGGGAGGAGAAGTGGGGAGCTATACTGGCTGTGGATGCCCGAGAGTCATGGATCTTAGGACTCTCACAGCAAATACCCTTCCCTCTAAGGTGGACACTTAAATTGTTGGAAATGATTCACAGCTTATCACCTATTGGTAGTTTTGGCATTGACAGCTGGAGGATTATGATTGCTTCTCCACTTAACTGATGACATCACACGTGAAGGTTTATTACAGCTTCTGAAGGTGTGTAAGAGGGTGTGGAGAATGAAGAAGAAAATGTAATTAGCTGGAAGACAAAAAGAAAGCAAACTCCGGGATCTGACTTGGGTTTGCTGGGGAGGATGCCCATAACGGTCAGGAACTTTGGCCCCAAATAACAAGAACCAGCCCAAAGTAGCTTAAGGAAATGTGGTGAGTGCAGTTTTACAAGGACAAATGGGAGTCTCACAGAAGCCAGCAGCATTTCACAACCAGGAAGGAGCAGAACTGGAAGCTAGAAATCCAGCAGGTGCCCTGGGAGCAGAATTCTCAGACCCGCCAAAAATTCCAGTCAGGGGAAAACTTTCACCCCACTTCACACACAGCAGAGGAAGCAGTGTCTCTATTTGGTCATCTTCCCCGGCTTTTGTGGTTGGCTTCCAAAAATCAAGAGAGAGTTCCAATGTCTATAGCAAGTTGGCGGTGTCCTTGGCTCCTTGGAGTATTTTGCAATCTGCTGCTCACAGCTCTTAGCCTTCTTGACAGGAGGAAAGAGACAGCATTTTCTTTTCTCTGTGTGATGCCAACTTCCTTTCCTTCTCTTTTCTATCTTCCGTCTCTCTTCTGTGACATTTCTTTGGCTGGCCAGAAAGTCACTTACAGTCTCCCTTATGGCATCTCTTGCCCCTCCCTTAGCCATTAACCACCCCCATGGTACATTTCTGTAATTGCTAATTGATTTCTCAGAATGAAATCATTCTGTTGTCTGCATTTAAGCTAAACTGCATACACATCAGCAGCTCCCAGGGCTCATGGTCAGTTTAACTATACTGCAGAGAGCAGGGTCCAGAAATCTTAGACTAAAAATTTTATCTCAAGATGCCCAGTTTTCAAATGAGGACCTTCTTAGTCTGGTTTCTACTGAAAGCAGGGCCAGAGATGAGGACTTGGTGTGGGAAGTTTATTTGGGAGGTGATCCCAGGAAGCAGGAACAGGGAAATACAAGAGAGAAACATAAAAATTCAGTTTAAGAGTATGTTATCGAGATCACTTCTGTAAGCGACAGAGGTTCCATTCTCCTGGGGACTTCTGGGAAGTGTTCAGATTCCCCGCCACCCTCCTCCCAATTACCAGCTTGAAGTTGTGTCCACAGATTCCAATCTTCTTTTGTTTCAAGGATGTCCCCAGGTGTCTATATGGCTCTCACTTCTTGTTTTTTTCCTGTGCACAAGCCAAGAGGGCTCCCACAATATTTAAGAAGGTCCCTGAGACAGAGAGAGAGGAAAAAAAAGAAAGAAAGCCAAGCTCAGAGCAAGATGCTGTCAGCAGAAGAGAAATCAGAGCTTTCAAATAACCGTCCACCACTATGCAGCCAAATTCAGGGGTAGCTAAGGAGATGAGACGCAAAACCCCAGCTGGGATAGGTTTTTAATTGCTCAAAGTAATGTGTGTACATGGAAAAAGAAAGAAAGAAAGAAAAGACAAAAAAGAAAATCAAGTAGAGAAGAGTTCATAGTAAGAAGCAGCAATCTCTTACTCCACCCTCCTCATACCAAGGGCCACTCCCCGGAGCCAACCACATGTAACTGCTACTGGTGTTCCTGATAGTTACCTCCAATTACCTCATTTCTTATTCTTCTTCAAAAGGAATACACCATAAAATCATCCATTCTCTCCATATCAAGGATTTGTCATGAAGCTTTGGTTTTTGATCCTGATCTGCCTTTTCACCCAACGAAACACAAATAAGAAATGTGAGAGGGATCTGACCCAGAGAATTGGTTCTTTGCATACAGGCATTTATACCCTATCAGGATTGCTGCTAGCAAGGGACTCTTCAACATAAGCAATCAAGACCTCAGTCTGTGGGAAAAACTTGGATTCAAACAATTTTTTTTCTGTACCTGTCGTGACTGCAGGAAACAGAGATAGCTGTGGTGATGAAAAGGCAGAAGCCTAGAGCAGAAAATAGATGGAATTATAAATCTGGAAATTGGTGCAATGGACAGGGAAAATTGCTTTGGCTAAACACTGATTTTAACAAAAACCAAATTTCTGAAAACACTATGCTCAGTAGAAGGAGATACCTGGGAACATGGTGGGCTTCCTATGAAAACTCAGAACTTCTCTTTACCAAGGTAGCACAGAGAGTATCATTCAACTGTGTGATGGAGATAACATGTCTAATGTACCCTGGATTTGCTGGGACAAACACGACTACAGGTAGCCTGTCCAAGTGGCTCCGTGGGCCTTGTTACACCACATATATGGTGGTACAAAACATTCGCTGATAAGGAGAGCTGTGAATCTAGCCCCAAAGTAAGAGTTAAACCCAGCAGCTGCAGAGTTCCCTGTCCTGTCACACTTCTCATCATTGGCACACTTACCTACGTGACCCTGAGCAGGTCACTCAACCTCTCTGTGCCTTTACTCATCAGTAAATGGGGAGTAATAGTGGAATCTACTTCAAAAGATCATTATAAGGATTAAATGAAATAATACAGTGCTTTTCCATCCATCTGTGTGAAAGAATACATTTCTAAAATTTTCATTCTGTTGTGGATTGATACTCTTAAAAATAAAATAAAATTACCGGTTATATAGCAGTGACCAATATCAGTCTCTAAAACCATGCTCTCAGTTGCTGTACTTATCTCATCTTAAACTGTTAACAAGCTGTTGTCAAGCAGCTCAGGTCCATGGACCACAGTTTCAGTAACATCACAATCACAAATTAGTATGCTGTATGGCATACAGGAAGAGCTCAATAAATGTTGGCTTTTATAATTATTATTACCTGATATGTGGCCATTTTATGGGAAAAGCTTTTATTGATGGGAATCAAGTTGTCAGAACCTGTCTTTGGCTAAGCTAGAGAGAGCTGAGCTGTTGAAGTAGCAGATTATAAAGTGAGCCAGAATGAAAGCAGGAGTGAACCTTTAGTCACTTACTGCAATAACAAAGCAAGAGGCTAAACCAGAGAAAGCAGCAGACTCTCCCCTCTTCCATTTCTCCCATGGAATGGTGCACCCATTGAGGGTCAGGCAGATCTGCACAGGTGTAGGGGCTGGGGGTCTTACTGCCTAGGGAACCCAAAACAAAAGGCTTCTGCAGTTTTATAGACCTGGAGGTCAGAAGTAGGGGAGGGCTAGAAGTGGAAAGCCCTAGATACTGAGTCAGAGTGGGGAAAGTATCTTCAAGGTTTCCTGATAAAGAGACTCCAATTGGAGGTGCCTGGGCTAGGAATGCAGCTGTGCATAGCAGCCTGGCCCACTGGAGGGGCTGAGGACTTGACCAAGGCTCCTTCAGAGACTGCAGCACACTGGCTACACACCGTCTGCTGTGGGGAGGGTAGCTTTCCCCTGAGGCAGCCAGGTAAAGCCCTTGCCATGGCCTGTGGTCAGATCTGAAAAATCACACACAGATTTTCTGGCCAGGAGCTGTTCTCCTCACATGTGACCAAAGCCGTTTTCCAAAAAATGGACAAAATTTGAATGACAAACACTTGCTCTTCCATACAGTCTTTTTAAAGAAATATTCTGACTCCATGAATAACCCTACTTGAGGAAAAATCTTTGTAAGTCAAGTGTTTGTAGATCAAAAAGCAGCATTTAAAAATCTCAATTTAAAAACAAATGCAAGTGACGGCCTGGTGGCGCACTGCTACAGTGCGCCGCTTGGGAGCATGGTGGCGCTCCCGCCGAGGGTTCGGATCCCACATACAGACCGGCCGCTCACTGGCTGAGCGAGGTGCGGGCACAACACCGAGGGTTGCGATCCGTTGCTGGTCCCGGTCCGGTACGGGCGCGACACTGAGGGTTGTGATCCGTTGCCGGTCACGAAAAAAGACAAAAAGGAAATAAATAAATAAATAAATAAACAAAAACAAATGCAAAGTTTATGAGTAATTTGAACAAAATGAAAGATCTCTTTTTAAAAATTGTGATAAGAGAAGCAACATAACAAAACAGATTTTTCTTTCCTTCTAAGCAATATTTCTTAGAAATCATTCCATGAACCACAGACTTGGTTATGATAACTTTCCACGTAGTATTTCAAATCACTTGAGTAGGAAAATATTCACAGAGTCACATAATTCTCATGAGCTCTGCCCAGTAAATTTACTAGTGCTGACTGGATTAATGCCCACATCTTCTAGTCTTCTCTTATGATTGAGACATATTTTTTAAGAAGGAACTTGCTGAGTTGGAAAGGGTCCAAAAGTATGTGATGAAGATAGTAAGAGATAAAAGTTGGAAATCTATAGTTGGAAAAGAGACTCACAAGGTAGTGAGATGATAACACGATAACTATCTTCAATATTTCCTGGATTAGAAATAATCAGAGATAAATTAACCGGGATCAATGAATAAAAGTAATAAGGAAGCATATTTGAGCTACACACACACAAATATTTTAACATGGAGACATTCAAGAATGTTTAACAATAGGTCATATCTTAGTCCTGGCTGCTGTAACAAAAATACTGTAGACTAGGGTAGCTTAAAAACATTTATTTTTCACGGTTTCAGAGTCTGAGAAGCAGATTCAGGGTCTGGTGAAGGCCTTCTTCCCGACTTACAGACAGCTGCCTTCTCACTGTATCTTCACATTGCCAAGACAGAAGATGTCTCTGTCATGTCTTTTCTTGTAAGGCATTAATCCCACTAATTAAGGATTCCACCCTCATGACCTAATCACCTCTCAAAGACCCACCTCCAAATGCCATTACATTGGGGATTAGGGCTTCATCATATAAATTTTGGGGAGATATATATATTCGATCCATAGGGGGCCACCTAATCAGAAAACCAAATTTCTGCAGCTCCATGAAATTTGTAATAATATAACAATGGTAATGAATGGATTAAACCACGAATACAAAAGCAACACACAAAAAAAGTTTTATCACCTTTATTCTTTCAAAGTATAATGTTGATCAAGTTGATGAAACTAGTGGCACAAATGGAAATAAACTGCTCTCATAAAAGATTGATATCTATTCAATAAGCATATGTCTAAATTCTGACTCCAGATTTATCTCATAGACAGTAGCTCTTAACTTGTATCTCAACTTGTATTTAATTTGTATTTCAACACCTTCTTGCCAGAGAAAATATTTTCATAAAGTTAGGTAGAAGCAAAAGTTGCTCAAACTTTGGCCATATAAATATTGTAACAAGTTTCATAAGTTTTGGAAGTAATATACTGACTTTTAACATAGCAGAGATTCTATATCACCTCAGAAGTCTTAATTATCCTTCAGCTCAATCAAGTCCCCTCAAAACTAAGCCAAACTAATAGGACATATTCTTGAGAATTCATCACATCCTGAGGTTTGTACTTGAAAGGCTGTTGCAGAAACTTTATGCATAATTCATACTCCTCAAATATCTGTGAATTTTTTCTTAAATTGTGTCTTCATTTCCACAAAATAGCTCTGGAATTCCACAAAACATGGGATTCTATGGAGCTCAGGACAGTTCAACAAAAGGAAATGAGTATAGTCTCCAATTACCACCTGTTTAAACCACATGAGAGCCATTTAGGACATTATCCATAGCTAGGAACAGAAAATCCAACTCAGGGCCGGCCCGGTGGCACACTGCTACAGTGCGCCGCTTGGGAAGCGCGGCAGCGCTCCCGCTGAGGGTTCGGATCCCACATACAGACTGGTTCCCACTCACTGGCTGAGCGAGGTGCGGGAGCAACACCGAGGGTTGCGAT
>NW_007726426.1:57388-72701 GCF_000696425.1 Galeopterus variegatus | reverse complement strand
AAAAAAAAAAAAGAAAAAAAAAAAAAAAAAAAAGAAAATCCAACTCAAACTGGTTCAAATGCTGAATATGATTTATCAGTTCACATAATTTAAAGTTCAAAGCTAGCACAGACCTCAGGCATGGTTTGTTAGGGACTCCAGCTCCATATCTCTGAACTTCTCTTGACTTTATCTTGATGTGAGCTTCTTCTTCAGGATGGCTTTGTAGAAAATGGCCAACAAGTACTCAAAAAAATGCTCAATAGCGCTAATCATCAGGGTAACACAAATTAAAACCACAATGAGATACCGTCTCACTCATTAGAATGGCTATTATCAAAAAGACAGAATATAAGAAATGCTGTAGAGGATGCAGAGAAAACAGAATCCTTATACATTGTTGGTGGGACTGCTGATTAATACAGCCATTATGGAAAACAGTATGAAGGTTCCTCAAAAAACTAAAAATAGAACAGCAATCCCACTACCAGGTATATATCCAATGGAAATGAAATCAATATATCAAAGAGACACCTATACTCCCATGTTCATTGCACACTATTCACAATAGCCAAGAGATGGAATCAAGCTCAAAGTTCAATAGATAAATGGGTTAAAAATATATGGTATATATACACAATGGAATACTATTCAGTTGTTTTTTTTAAAAAAATGAAATCCTGTCATTTGCAGCAACATGAATGGAACTGCCAAGCACAGAAAGACAAATACTGCATGATCTCACTCATATATGGAACCTAAAAAAAAAGAAAAAGTGTTTCTCATAGAAGTAGAGAGTAGAATAATGGTTACCAGAGGCTGAGAAGGGAAGGGGGTGAGGGGGAGGGGAAAAGGTAGATTAATGAGTACAAAGTTACAGATAAATAGGAAGAATAAGGTCTGGTGTTCTAGAACTATTACAGTTAATAATATTATATTGTATATTTCTAAATAGGTAGAAAAGAGGATCTTGAGCATAATCACCACAAAGAAAAGATAAACGTTTAGGTGATGAATATGCAATCTACCCTAGGTGAATCATTGTATAATATATGCATGTGTTGAAACAACACACGTACCCCACAAATATGTACAATTATAATAAATAAATAAATAATATTATAAAATAATTATGAGTAACCTTCTTTGTATTTTTAAAATATACATATATATATAAATGAACAACATATTACTTTTACAATAGGAAAAAATCATATTTTTAAAATAATATTTAAAAAAACAAAACAAAAGCACTTCTGGAGCAGATACCAGAATTTAGCTCTCCTAATAGCATTCTCTATTTAATTATGAGTAACCAATCAACAAGCATTTCTCTCATGCAAAGGAATAGAATGAAATTGTTTAGTAAAGGAAATGGCTGCTTTTCCACATTATAAGCTTGCTCCTTCTGTAAAAGTCACTCAAATATTTATTGATCGCCCTCTATCTACTATAATAGTTTTCATAAAGTCTTCCGAAATAATTTTGGCTTTCATCTTTTTAATAATATTCCACAATTTTTATTGGAATAAAAAATCATCAAATGAGTGCATGTTTTACAGATTAATCATCTGATTCAACTATTACTGTGGTGCTTCCTTAGAGCTGTAAGTCACAAAAGAATGACAAATAAGTGAAGTTGATGGACCAGGAAAACTGTCTATTAATTATATAAGGAACTTAAATTATCAAAAACTAAGTGGTTCTCCTTGCTTTAAAAAAAATTATAATGTCTGAGTGGCAGGTGAAATTAAATAAGACAGAAATTCATCTTTCTTCCTCTGTCCCTTATTCATAAACCTTTCTGTTAATTTCAAAATGGAAAGTGTGAAGAATTAATGAGATTTTTTCCTGAAGCATATCCCTCTAAGTCCATATCTATTTAAATTAGAAATTCACCAAAATAATGTGTGTGTGTTTGGCAATTCTTAAAAAATTATTGTACACGGGCCGAGCCCGTGGCGCACTCGGGAGAGTGCAGCGCTGGGAGCGCGCGGGTTCGGATCCTATATAGGGATGACCGGTGTGCTCACAGTGCTCACTGGCTGAGCGCGGTGCGGCCGGTCTCAAAAAGGACAAAAAAAAAAAAAATTATTGTATAGCCTCTAAACAACTAATTCAAAAGATAAAGAAATGATACAAATATATTTGAGAAAGAACTATCTTAATCTACGTATTTATACTCTTGAGTACTTTTTAAATTGAAGGCTTCATATGAAGTGTTGTATAAATCTATTCAAGTGTATGCACTTATTTCTGTACCTAGCATAAAATGATGTCATTTTGTCAGGTCAGAAAACCAGCTATTATAGGACCACTACACTGAAACGCATATGCCACAGTACATGTGTCTGACAGATTCACAGTGGAGTGACCTTGAGAGTAAAAGACGATTCTTCTCCCCAGGGGTCTGTCTTCCATACTAAATTAGGAACTCCTTGAGGTAAGGGATTCTGTTTGTGTCATCAGCACCTTTGCATATTGGTGGACAGAAAATAGGTTTCCAGTGAATATTTACAAAATAAATGAGTCAGTAACTTGGACGAAGCTCTGCTTTGTTCCATGCCTCAAATTCACTAACCCAGAAACAACTATAAATTTAAACACGCAGAGATGTAAAACTGGATGAGGGACGTAATCACATGTGGCTTCTCAAATCATATATAGTCCATCCATTCTCAAATCCTCCAGGCTCCCTGAGCCTTTTGACCACTTCCTAAGTCAAGGAAATTATGGTATCTGCACTTTATTTATTGAAAGCTATTGCCTAATTCAGGCTTCAATGGGTCCTCCCAGCAACCTATTAAGACAAGCACCAGTTGTCTTATTAGAACAATGGATCCTGACTTATGGGTGCCCCTCTGTCAAAGGATTCTCCCCTATCCAGCCTATATTCCTCCCCTCCCAGGTCTAACACTCTCAAGATCTGCCCCCACAGGGGCTCCCCTGGTTCCTCCAAGTATTTAGCCAGATTCTACAATTCCTTTGTGGGAACTGTTTCCTCCTTAAGCAGGGCTCTACTTCCCCACTCAGGCTGAGCTGAGGCCTAATGCTGGTTACTGACCCGAGGCAATGAGGGGTGGTGGGGTTGAGTTTGAGGGAACCCACAGGTTGTCCGCCTCACCCTCCCCTAAGGCTTTGCATGTTATCCAGGCAATGGGGGGGCAGGGATGGATGTTTTCCTTTAAAAAGGGCAAAGGAGCTGCTTCTGCCAATGAGGAGAACCCAGAGGAATTGGGGGTTTAAGGTCACCCCTCCCAAGTCTCAAGGTCCCATCTTTTCCTATCACATTCCTAACTTTGACAAAGGAGACCTGTTGAGGTGGTTCACATAATGTGTCCGGTATTTCTGCCACCCTTACAATTAATCTAGAGCCTGATCTTCAGCAGGGTCTTCACAGTAGCTGCAAGAAATGAATCCTTTAAAACAGCTTAGGTGGACAGACAAAGGGAAGAGAGGGTACAACCAGAGCCGAGGCAGGAGTCCCCAGACAGAAGCCATAACCAAAGCAGACCTGTCTGGTGGGAGCTGGGGCCATGGAGGAGGCGTGGAGAAGACACCACACAAGACAGGGAGGGAAAGAAAACAGAAGTATCTTGGCTTTTCTCTCTTGGCCCTGCCCTCCGGTCTCCTGCCAGTGCCTCCCATTGGCTGAGCCAAGAAAGCCAGCCAGCATGGGACCCCAGGAAACAGCCAGCTGGGGTCAGCCCCTGCCTTATGGGGCAGACCAGGGAAAGGGCAAGTTGGGGCAAATGGGGCAAAGAAATCAGGTCAGACATTCTATAAATCACTCTCCTAGCATCCTGCACTTTTCCCTTGGCAACAACCAGAATTAAACCATGAAATGAAATTTAAAAAATAAAAAGTAATTTTAAGAAAAATAGCCTTAAGAACACTCTAGCTTACACAGCATGGCTTAAATGTGTCTATGATTCTCTTTTTATAAAGCTACCAATGCCATCAAAAGAAGATACCCCAAGTCACGATCCTTATAAATTTTCTTCCTCCCATAACAACCAAGTACATCAGTTACACATCTACCAATGCTTTATCTTCTAACTACACTTCTCAATAAAGCTTGAGTGAAAATTTTGGTAATTGAGATGAATGTTAGGCAGAAGAATGCCCCCCCACCAAAGATGCCTACATTCCAGAACCTGTGAATATGTTACTTTACATACTCGTATTGACAAAAGGGATTTTGCAGATGTGAATAAGGTTAGTAGTTTCAGATGGGGAGATTATCCTGGGTTATCAGGTATGCTTAATGTAATCACATGGATCCTTAAAAACGGAGAAGCTTTCGTAGCTGGGTAAGACAGAGACATATGCAAGAAAGTTCAGATAGATGCTACTACATTGCTGGTCTTTGAAGATAGAGGAAGGGGCCACCAGCCAAGGAATGCAGGCAGCCTCCGGAAGCTGGAAAAGACAAGGAACCTGATTCTCCTCTAGAGCCTCCAGAAAATGTCACAGCCCTACCAACTCGTTGACCTCAATTCAGTGAGACTTCTGTCAAACTTCTAACCTACCAAACTTTAAGATAAAAAATTAATGCATTTGTGTTGTTTTAAGCCACTAAGATTATGGTAATTTGTCACAACAATAGAAAACTAATTCAGGATGTCGCTGCCTGCCAGGGTTATTAACATTCCACTCACCACCAGCAATGGATTTTCTGTTGCTTTTGGACAGAAAGGCAATTAAATTGCAACATCCAATCCTGAGGGTTTGCTTTGTAGGCCCACCCTTGCTACCAATGATCTTACCCTGGGTGCCCTAGAGAACAAAGCCTGTGGCAAAACTCACATATTAAGGCTTTAAGGGAAAGTGCAATCCCAGGACACCAAGAGTAAGGGGAAAAGGAAACAGCAAATATAGGGTAGCATATCACTTATCTAGTCGTAGCTTCACAAGAAAACACAGCCAGTTGCTTGGCCATGTGGTACATCTTCCAGACAGACCAAGTGAAACCACCTTGCCTCAGAGGTGCCCATCAGGGCAAGAATGAATGTATCCTGTGGAGCACGTCTCCTGTCTTCGCGTCAGAATTTTCCCTCTACATATCCATGGTATATACCTACTAGGGTAGCCACTAGGAAACCCAGGTCCCACATCCTGTAGTGCAATGCTTCTAATGAGATGTGGTGAGAGGAGCCAAAACTCCCTCTGTCCAGTCAGGTCATGGCTGAATGTTGGGTTGTTGTAGATCCTGCCAAGACAAGTACCACGCAAACCATGAAAGAGCCCACCCTCATCAAGGAGACTGGGGGAAGACTGAGACAGCCTGTGGGGGAAGGTGTAAAGTAAGGCAAATCATTACTAAAGCCAAAATGTTTCATTATTTTAATTATTTTAGTTATACTAAGTTTCCATCTATATTGTCAGAGCTAGGGCTCAGACTCTTCAAACCCATTGTACAGACTGGGTCACCAGACCCTCACATGCTAAGTAATTGGGAAAGATTCCAAGAGCTATTGGCAGATGACATGAGGTCAGTCCTCAGCTTCCTCAGCAGCAGCAGCTTACAGGTTTGGTTGCTTACAGGTCTGGCAGTAGCAGTGGCTTTGCGGAGGGTCCTGGGGGCACTAGCAGCAGCAGCAACGCCTCCAGCAGCAGTAGTGGCCTCAGCCATGCCCACCAATGTCTGCATCCAGCCCAGACACAACTGAGCCTCCGCCAGAAGCCCCCTGGTCTCCCCTGCTGGAATGAGGTGGGTGCCATGGACCTTTACCATGGCCTCCTCCCTCCTCCTTCCACCCTATCCACCTTCTTTCTCTCTCCCCCTTGCTCCCAACTGCTTCACAACATCTTAGAATGTAAAAAAGTAATAATAATACATAAATATATTTTTAAAATAAAATTTTTTTAAAAAGGCAAATGCCAAACTGTCACCCATAGAGCTGCTTCTGCACCTCACCTCTGTTTTCCATCCATAAATGCCACCTGCCCACACTACAAAGTGGAGCTCTCTGAACCTCTTCTGGCTCTGAGGGCTGCCCAATTTGTAAATTGTTATTTGCTCAATTAAATTCTGCTAATTTTTTTTTAAAAAGATTAACTTCATGGCTCTGAGAAAATTCATTAATATAATGGGTGACAACAAAAGTGTGTTTTTATAAGAGCTACAGTTGTAGATGTTGTGAGATGTACTCAACTATCCAAAGTAGCTTCAGTACTTGGCAGTTTAAGTAAAATATAGTCAGTGGATTGAAATGTTAATAGCCTGTCAGGATTCTTGAAATAAATGAGGCCTGGTAGATGAATTACTTTATATGAAAATTACTTCAGAGCCTACTCTGATACACACTGTTTTTGAACATGTTGAACAAGATTCAATAAAGCTAACTTTAATAGGGTCTGATATGGTATATCTTCTTAGTGGTTCTTAAGATTCAGTATGCTTAAGAATCACCTGGCTGTTTGTCAGCTATGCCCATCTTGGATCCCATTCCCAGAGATTTTGAATCACTAGGTCTGAGGTGGGACCTAGAAATCTGTATTTTAACAAGCACTCCTTTCCTTCAGGTGATTCCAACACAGGTAATTCACAAGGCACTCTTTTAAAATAGCCAGTATGGGAGTCTATAGCTTGACATGCTGCCCTGAAACCTCAGTGGACCCACCAGCAGGAAATACCGTGAGGAGGTTGGTAGGTTGTAGGCATTGTGCACAAGACAGCTCTTACAACACCTTTCAGATTCTCTCGGGCCTCTCTTGTCACCAGTTCCTTTAACCTAGTGGCCAGTGGCCTGTTCTCCATGAACTATGACCAACTTAATGGGGTCACATGCATCAGGACTTCATCTCAAGCCCGTGCCTCTCATTCTCACCTCCTGCCCTATGGCTTCACTGTTGACACAAAGGCATGAAACATCATGGGACCCGCTGGCACCCACACAAACCTAATCTGAAAACACTAGGGGAATCAATGTCCCATGAAGAAAAACTTTGAGCCTGGGAAATGGAGACAACAGATGAATGCTTGACCATCCTCTCCCAATGGGCAATCCCAAGAAGCAGCCATTTATATGGCCTCTTGGAAGATGTTTCCATTGAGATCAAGCAATGATCACACTTGACACCTCAAATGGCTCTCTCTCATTCCCTGTCTCACTCCCCTTTATCCCCACATGTGCTCCATGGTACTGCAATCCTTGAGAGCATAAGAGCCCTTAAGCTTTTGCCTCAGGCTCTGCTTTCTGGGGAACCCAGGCTAAGATACATCAGATAATTAAGTAATTTAACTGTAGTGCAGCAAAGAATTACAAATCCATAAGTTCCTCTGACCTAACCCATTCCTCCTTTATTGCTCATAGGTGAGAGCTCTGAGCTTTGGACAGAACATCTCCATGAGGGACAAAGGAGATACCAGGAAGCCATATCCACCTACACCAGCATGTATCTTGAATCTTATGTATGTCCTTTCAACTGCTTGCTAGCTAAATAACCTTAGCCAGGTCTAATCTAAGTTGTCATTCTCACCAATCCCCAAATCTGGACTGACCAAACTATAGGCTAGCATGGCTCAATTTGGTTATACCAAATTCAACTAGATTCAAAGGTTTATCTGTTCAGCTAGAATATACTTTGGGTTAGAAATTTGGAACTGTTATCAACAGAGCCTCATTCCATTTCTTAAATGTATCCTTTTTATGACCTAGACTAGAACATCACTCCCACCACTATTAGTTAGAAGTGAATCATTAAGTATAGTTTGTGTTCACATTCACATGGAGAGAAACTAGACTTCACTTTTTGCATAAAGGAATATCAAGGAACAGAAAACCATCACCTGGCTTCACCCTGAAAAGACTTGCCAACATACGCACATATCAGAATCCCTAGTTAAACTGCTACTGCTTGAGGAAAGAATTGTGGAGAGAAACTAGACTTCACTTTTTGCATAAAGGAATATCAAGGAACAGAAAACCATCACCTGGCTTCACCCTGAAAAGGCTTGCCAACATACGCACATATCAGAATCCCTAGTTAAACTGCTACTGCTTGAGGAAAGAATTGGAACCATCACTTCCTAGTGCATAGTGTTTATGCAACAGATCCCAAATATTTACTAAATAATAAACTAAAAATAAGACATTCTCTTTGTGGTTCCCTGCACTTCAGTTACTTCAGTTACTTCAATTATCACTGGAACCTGGTATTTACTTATATTAAAGGTCTCGACTGACATACCAGGGGGAAAATTAAGGCAATTAGATGCATAACAAGCAAAAAGCCCCTTCACTTCAATAATTTCATAAGAGGATGAGGGAATTTTTGCCTGTAGTGAGATTTTATTTTCCCACCAGAGGGAGCAGACTTTCTCCTATTGAGTTTTCCTCCCCCAGTCAACTTCAGATTTCTCCCAGATGGCTCTGAGCAACTCATAAAAGCTATTTGTCAGCATTCCTTTTACTGAAGGTGTAAGGCAGTGCTCCAGTCTTAACTAGTCCCACATGAGCAGTAACTTAATAAGCACTAACACCTTCATTAGCTTCTTACAGCCTATCACTCCCATAACTTTCATGGGGTGAGAACTACGTTGTCTCACCTAAAGAACTGGCAACTCATTTAGAATTCACTGCAAAGTCTGCATCAAGCATAAGCATCCAAATGCAAATACTTTAAATCTATAGTACCTGAGGTCATAAACAACTGTCTCACCTAAAGAACTGGCAACTCATTTAGAATTCACTGCAAAGTCTACATCAAGCATAAGCATCCAAATGCAAATACTTTAAATCTATAGTACCTGAGGTCATAAACAAACTTGGAAAAACAGAGATTCTCCCTACCTTTTCAGAGGAAGATATGCATATTTCTAAGTACATTTTCTTTAAAAAAACAAAAAACTTTCTGCCAAAATGCTTCCATTCACCCACTTCCCCAAGATCAACCAAAAAATAAAAAAATATAAAAAGTCAATGTGCCCTCTAAAGAAAAGAATCTGAATCATAACTAATCCAATTGCAAGATCTAGATATTGGATATCTAGTTATATCCAGTGTTCAAGCTGACTTTCGAATAATAGTAAGCCTTTTATTATATATGGCAATGGTTCAAGAGTGTAAATTCAGCCTCTTTGAAGAGACTCGTATTCCCCCTACCATAAACTCAACCTTTTCTAACTTAAGAAATATATGCCATTTTAATTACAGAGGAAGTGACTGTGAAAAGTCGAGTGTTCCTATTTTTGTAAACTGAAACCTCCTAGGACACAAATTACTGATGCAGCCCACATGTGTTGTGCTAACAATAGACCAGGCCTAGCAGCAAGAAAGGAACATCACTGAGACACAAATACAAAGCAAAGATGTTAGTGGTAACCAGGAAACAAAGCAAAATGCATCCAGACTTTTTTTCCCCTTAGAATTCCTACAACTGTGACAGTTCTGAGAGATGCACCCATTTCTTCTATTAGCATTCAAAATGGGTAGGTGACACATTACTGAATTTACTTGCTGGAATATAAGATGCAGCCTTATATAAAATGCCAAAATTTTGCTCTACTGGCAAATGGGTAACCTTAGCTCTTTTCATCCACACCTCATGTGCTGGCCACTACAGCACTAATAAAATGTACAGGTGCTCATGCCTGGAGGCTGGTATCAGATAGGTAAAGAATTCCAAGCCCTGGGAGGTAGAGGAAGAATGGAGCAAGGAGGTGGTACTAGATGAGGTACTGGCTTAGTAGCAGGAGCTGACAAGGATGAGAAGGGCCAATGGTCCAGGTGTTGCAGGGAACCCTAAGCATTTTTAATCGTTGAGCTTTTCCCTTTTCCACTTGAGAAACTGTTTTAGAAACTTTATGCTCCACTGTAGACTCAGGCCCGGGCCATTTACCCTGCTGGCTTCCTGGGCCCGCCCTCTAGGAGATAACAGCAGTCTCACACCCTTCCCCCAGGGGCCAGAGGCAAATTAGGCTCCTAAAGTGACCAACGGACTGTGTCCCACAATCAGCCAATCCAAATTAGCAGGACAGCATTCCTCATTTACATAAGAGGACCTGAATGGGAACCTGGGAGGGAGAAGGGTGGGAATTTAGGCTATATAAGGGGGTCTTTTCCTTTTTCTGGGAGACACTGGCTCAGGAGTTCTTGCTCCCCGGTGCTTTCCTTGCTTGCAAGCAAAAAGAGGTGCCGTAACACTGAACAAAGAGCTGTGACACAAAAGAGCTATGAAACTACAACACTGACGCTGGTCTTGGATTCCTCTGTGCGTTCGGCCCACAACACAGGCTGGGCCAGACTTGCTGAATTGACAAGGTGGAAAGAAAGGAGAGTGGGATCAGGGAACATATCGGTGAGACCAGATAAATCCACACTAATAATCATTCTTGGTATGGTTGCCCTTTCCCGACAGCATTAGAGAAGCTGTATTCTGTGCTGGAGCATCTGAGAACATCCATTTTCATGTTTCTAAACTCTCACACAGGCTTCATAACTCTGCCACTGTCAAGGTTTCTATCTGGGGCCATACAAAATTGCTGTCCCCAGAGGTCTTTGAGAAAATACCCATCAGTCAGAGAGAAGTAGAGGTGACAACATGAATTCGCAGAGCCCTCCAGGTTTCCTCTTTCCAATAGCCTTCATATGGAATTATCTCCCAAAACCAAACCACCAGATCTGCTTTGTAATTGAAAAACCTTCCTGACTGCAATAAAGCTGAAGTATCGATTTCGCCCAAGTGCAAAGTAAAGTAACTGAAGGGCATCTAAGAGAAGAAAGGCACAAAGAATTAGAACCAGCAGCCTCCAGAATTAAGTGATGAGGATTCAGGGATTCTTAGAAGGCCAGTGTGAGGTTGTGTCAGAGATTCATTCATTCCTGATCACCAACCATGTGCCAAGAACACGGGTATGAGAAGATGAAGGTGAAATTCAATTATGATCTCAAAGACCATCACATCATTACAACACAGTGTGTCGCTTACCGTACCACTGAGCAAATGCTGAAGGTGCAAGAGGGAGAGGACAAATGACAGCTGAAGGGTCAATGGGCTTCATGGAGGAGATGGCCACTGAACCAGGTCTTAACTATGGAATAGAAATTCCAACACGGAGAATGGACAACCCAGGAAGAAGGGCTGGCATGTGAAAAGTCGTACAGGGTAAAAGTTCCCTGACAAAGAATTTCTGTCTCCCTGCAAATGGGTGGGGGGCTGTAACCAAGCAAGATCCTGAAAGTGATCTGATTTAAAATAAGAACAAAACCCAGGACTCTCAAATATGTGTCAGGAGCACACCAAAGGGACAAAAGAGATGGCCTCTCTTCTCCCTTAACATCTCCAGTAGGTCACAATTGTGTCAATTTGCCTTTCAACTCATGAAAAGCTAAAATTAGTGTTTGCACTCGCATAAGGGAAAGACCAATATTTTGTGTTTCTGTAATCCATAAACATGGATAATTGTGTTAATTTAGAATCTTAAAATAAATATGATAATAATTAATATCAGTAATATTGCTTCACAAAAATCACTTCAGAGTGACCATTCCCTGCCTCATTGTGTCCACCAGGAATCCACTTCCTTGCCAGTCTCTGGGAAGTGTGAGCGATCGCAAGCAGACAGGCATCCTCTCACCCCTCCAGGAGCCTTTCCCACCACCAGTGGGGGAGAGCACCCTGAGGCCTCAATCCTGCAGAACCTCTGACGAATCTGCTAATAAAAAGCAACAGGAAACATAGCTTTTCTGTATAAGATCACAAGATGCTCTTCTTTGCTATCATAACTTGCTGATGCTAGCAAAAACATGCATCTTGAATTTGAGTAGAACCTGAAACCAAAAATGATGCCATTTTTGTCCATAAAACTATATCTGTCATGAAAAAAATATGTAATACATGATCCTAGATTGGATCCTAAACCCGAAAAAATATATATACAATATATATTGAGACAATTGGAGAAATTTAATTAAGGTATAGATTAATCCTGTATCAATGTTAAAATTTCTGATTTTGATATTATTCTTAGTAAATATACATGGAAGTATTTAGGAGAAAGTGGCGTGATTTCTGCAACTTTAAAAAAAATGATTCAGAAAAGTAACATATAGATAGAGTAAGAAAATGATACAGCAAATATGGCAAAATATTAGCAATTAATAAATCAGGAGGAAGGGCATATAGGAGTTCTTTGTACAGTAGTTACAACACTTCTCTAAGTTTGAAATTTCAAGATAAAATTTAAAGAGTTTTACCTGTATTTCTCATAGAGCACTGAGCAACTTATTGCCTGCTTCCTGCCATCACATTGTATTTCTCTCATCTGCCCCCCTCTCATGTGACTTTACTTATCACTCATGGAACACTTATGTCAGAAACACTGTGCTGAGAACTCTGAAGAAAATAAAATTTAGGGGCCCACCCCGTGGCGCACTCAGGAGAGTGCAGCTCTGGGAGCGCAGCGACGCTCCCGCCGCGGGTTCAGATCCTATATAGGGATGGCCGGTGCGCTCACTGGCCGAGCACGGTGCGGACGACACCAAGCCAAGGGTTACAATCCCCTTACCGGTCACAAAAAAAGACAAAAAAGAAAAGAAAAGAAAATTTAGTGTGGTGTGAACTCTACCCTCAGTCCAGTGGGGAAGTTTGGACACACATGGCCACCCTGTGAGAAGGAGTCTACCATGTGCTAGAGCAGACATGGTAGGAAGGGCACAGGAGGAGGTGAGAAAGCACTGGGTCTGGTTTAGACCACAGAGGATTTCATGCAGAGGACCTCTGAGATTGGCCAGGAGCACAGGTAGAATTTTGATAGCAGAACACTCGGGTGCAGATCAGGTGGCCCAGACAAAAAGTAGTGGGAGTGTCATGAGAAGACCCCATGCCAGAAGGGCAAGGTGGGCTCAATCTGAGTGGTACTCTGAAAATGTGATGGTCAAGGTTGGGAAATAAGACGAGAAAGGAAAGACAGGTTTAGATGCTGAGTGGTCTTAAACGATAAGAAGTATATCTTGAATTTTATTCTAGACAATAGGGAGTCAAGATTTTTGAGAACATGGTTGCTTCCTTCTGCGACTGGGAACCATGTATTGAGTATTCTTTGTGGAGTTTTACTTCATACATAGTTAAAAATATACCACTCTGACATATTGACTATTTTGAATTAAAGGCACTTGAAAAGCAGCAGGTACAAGAAGATCATTCTGACCTCTTTTCTGTTTTTTAAAAGCAGGAGATAAAATTCCCATGTGAAAGACACCCTCCTAGACAAGAAGGAAAAGGGACATCCTTATCCTCAAGGACAAGACGTCAAGACCAAAAGAATTCTGCACAGACCTTGCTAAAATAACTCTTACCTTTTAAGCCTCCCCACATGCTGTAGTTGTTTCTCCACAACTTACTATTCTTTGTCCAATTCGGTTTGTAAGTAACTGACCCTAACTGCTTTTGGGGGTTTCCTCGTGAAGGCCCCCACATATTAAATAAATAAATAAATCTGTATGCTTTTCTCCTGTTAATCTATCTCATGTCAATTTAATTCTCAGGCCCAGTTCGGACCCCAGAAGAATGGAGGCAGAGTTTTGCTGCCCCTACAACATTAAATAAACAGCACTGGTGTGATGTTTGTGAAAATAAATATTTACAACATCATGCAATTTTATTCAAATTTAAATATCACAGATATATATTGTTCAATATATAATCAATTTTGAAGAGGGAAAAATTGTTGGCCACCACCCATGTTACATATTCTATCTTATTTAACCCACCCAGACTCCCACATTTAGCAAGTGAAGCAAAAAGATTAGGTAAGCACCCAAAATCATAGTGGATGATTCAGGGTTCTTTGGTTTCAAGCAACAAAAATGACACTTGTTTAACCTTAGCAGGAAGGTGGGGGATAATTTAAGAACTGAAGGGAAAATTTGTGAACCAGATTCAGAAATTTCAGTAAAGAACCAAGGGAGCGGCTGCTGAGATGTATGATCTCTGTCTTTAATCTCTTGTTCACTCCACCCAAGGTACAAATGCTAGGCAATCATTCAGAGACATGCTTAGCTAAGGAAAGGTATGGCACCCCAATTGCTATTGCCATCAGACTGTTTCCAGGAACAGTAAAAACAGAATATGTTTCTAAAGGCTATGATGGCCATGGGAATGAGCCATTCAGATCTCCTGCTGCAAAAACATAGTTGATTGGCAGCCGTAGCTGCTGCTCTCTGGATGCTCGAGCACCTTCACTCTCAAGCCACATAGCTCCCAGCTTCTCCCAGCCAGTGGCTGAGCACATAGGGGTACTAAGTGAGGACTAATGCAGGATCATTCCAGCCAGACCCAGGATTCCTCCAACAGGCACCATCAGCTTGAAGACTCCCAGAAACCTGACCAAACCTTGCATTCAGCGGTGCAGTTCGAGATCTCCACACAATCCTCCTTCCCTCTCTCTTTCTCCAGGTGTCGGCCTGCGTGTAATCTGAAGGTCTGCTCACTTCCGTAGCAAATCTCTGTATGTCTGATCCCATCTTCGTGTCTGCTTCTCAACAGACCAGAATGAATGCAGAGGCAAAGCCAAAAGTGGAACTCTAGTCTATTCCATCCCAAATCAGTGCTCCTTCCAATATACTCCCAGGAGTAGTTGTAGGCAGGAAAAAAGCGTTTACCTCTCTCTTAGGTATCAAATAGATGGTGGATTTGTACATAACAATAAAACAGCTGGATATGGAAGTCATCTTTAAAAACCAATAAAGGAGGTAATTATTATTATTTCCCAAATTATACAACTCTTTACGGGATTGTTTGTAAGTACTGAATTCCACTAGTGTGTTTGAAACATAGAATGACTTGCCTCTATTCTCCTGGATGTGTGGAAACTGTATTAACTGGGCTCTTGTAACAGCAGGAGGAAAAGAATCTGATATCTCTCCTCCCAAGCTCTCTTCTCAGACTGAACACAGATGCAAGAATCAAGTCCCCAACAACAGAGAAACAAAATCACGAGTATCAGGCAATCTCAGCCCTGCTGCCACCCCATCAAGGTCAAGGTATAAAATGTCTTTCAAACAAAGGAAAATTGTATCTCCAACAGTTCAACCAAACCCCAGTGAGAACCCAGTGTCAGGAGACTGCAGAGACATGAGCCAGAAAAACCCATGCCCTTGTCATTTAATTGAGCAGTGTGAAAGACCCCAGGATGAGAAGACTTTCTTTTATTCGCCAACAGGGAACTACATTGAAGTGAGACATTTTAATTTATCTATTCTTTTCACAACACCCAACCTATATAAGATATTTTTATACCACTGTGGCTATGTCTTGAGGATAAAACTGAAGGTATCCAGACCAAAACAAAGTAAGAATCTAGAGGTCTTGGGGGGGGGGGGGGGAC
>NW_007726426.1:25988-56399 GCF_000696425.1 Galeopterus variegatus | reverse complement strand
GGGGGGGGGGGGGGGGGGGGGGGGGGAACCTTCACCGAAATCAATAACCTCTATCCATCCACTTATTTAGCACATATATATTGAATACTTTCTAAGTACACAGCTGTGCATATTAAAGACTCCTTTCTTCATAGAATTTATAATTCAAATTAGGAAATAAGGATTGGTGGATGGAACTAAAATTCATTGAGTGCCTTCTATGTGCCTGAAAAGACATATACATATGAAAATTTCAATAGCAATATGAGAAGAAAGGTCTCCTGTCCCAAGACATACACAATTAAGTGCAAAATATGAAGTGTATGGATCAGTGGTTCTCAATGTATGGTGCTGGGAACTCACTAGCAATGCAAAATCACCAGCACCCCAGATCTTCAAATACTCTGGGTGTGGGACTCAGAAATCTGTGTTTTCACAAGCTCTCTGGGTGATTCTGATGCACATTAAAGTTTGAGAACCACTGACATAGATAATAAGGATTTTGAGCCTCCAAGAAGGTGAGACCTCTGAGGGCTGCGGTGATCAGAGAAGACATCTAAGGACCTAAGTTAGTTCTTGAGAAGTGGGTAAGTGTGGGCAGTGGGGGCAGCAAGAGTGATGGGAGAAAAGGCGCCAGAGCAGGGCAGAGCTGCTATGTGCACATACACTGAATCCTCGCCACTGTCTGCCCCTGGCTCTTGGAGGCTTCTCTTTGATGATTAGTGGTAAGGGCAAATTCAAGCCACTTTAGCCATAGTTTTATTAATGGAAGATTCAGTCTAGTCCTGGGCCTTGACACTTGATCCAATTTAATCTCTCAGTTGAAACAGTTCAAGCAGTTCTTAGAGTCTTAACAAGCTGGCATTACTAATTCCTAACCCTACAGATAAAACTCTGGTCAGCCCCTTTCAGGCTACTGCTACCTTGGTTATTTTACAAACTCCCTGCAGTATCTCTCACTTTCCTCAGTATAAACTGAAGTGCATTTTTAAAGGAAAAGTTCATGAAGCATCAAAAAAAGAGAACATGAATTTAAATCTACCATCCCATGGAGAATTGCACATTTCAAAGAATTATTTAAGACTTGGATAGCAGCTTGTTCCACAGTTGCAGCTGCAACTTAACAGCCAATCGCAGCACGGCACTATGTGGGAATTTCTAGCAGTTTTGCAGATAGTTGAAAGGCTCACCAACCTGCTTTCCAAACTGCCTCTCAAAATTTGCATTTCATATGCCAATGTCCCACCCTCCTACACACCCATATTTCTTTCTAGCACTCCCCAAGTTCCCAAATATAGTGAGAACAAGTTATAGTTAAAACCATGAAGTTAAAATTTTTCACAATGACAAAAATGTTTTCCGTTCCAAGCTATCAAATGAAATCTGACAAAGACCTCCCATTCTAAGTAGTGCCGGCTACTCTGCTCATTTATTCATTCAACAAACACTTGTGAACACCTGCCATTAGAAGAGACCACCCACCAAGGGCCCTGAGCATCTTGCATGTTCTTGCTGACTGTGCCAGACCATGCGGCTTGTTCATCTCCTGACAGATCAAAGTGGGCACAGTGTAACTACCATGTAACTGCTTGTTCCCCTGGAGAGGGAAATTGGCTTGTTTCTTGCTAAAAACAAAAACAAAAAAACAGAAAGAAACCTTGCTGTTTGCTCAAAACATTTCCGGACTTTGGCCCCAGGTTCCTCAATTCACAAGTAACTGGTTATGGGTAGCACCCATCTGAACCCACCATGTCCACAAAGGACTCAAGGGTGGCAGAACTGGTCCCACTTTGCTAATATTCCTGCTGTTTGCTCTGCTGTGAGTAATAAACTGTGTTGCTCTAATTCCTGAAGTCTTGTTGTCTACTTTTAGCAACTACAGAGTGGCAGTAGGCTTGCTCCTTGCTGTCCCCTGTGAGATTGGGGTTCTTCCTGACACCTACTATGTACCAGGACCTATAATAGTCACTGTTGCCCTGCATTTCAGCACAGAAAGGCCATAGACCCCACAAGGCACCACAGGAGATGCTTGGATGGGACTTTGACTTATGGACAGCATTTTCTGAATCTTTAATCAGGGCCTTGTGACAACTCTATTTAATATATACTGTTGATTCATTAACGTTGAACTCACAACCAACAGCACTATCACTCACACTTGAAGGAAGCTTATATAATACATGTATTTTCTCCATAAGGCACATCACAGCCTTCTTGCACTTAGGAACACTAGACAGCACTTCAGCAATATGCTTGAGGGGCATTTTAAATAGCAAAGTCATCAACAAAAAGCACAATAATGCAAAAACCATGGCACTAAATACATCACAAAAAGGACACTTGTGTACAGTATAAGAGCTGAAACAAGAAGGCACAGTGTCACCTTGGTCGACTTCATCCTTCTGACTGTGCATGTTGGGTAACTCAAATTTTTTGCCATTCCGCACATATCCACTAATGACCATGAAAGCACCATGAGTATTGATGTTGGGGTTACAAATACACTTTAACAAGTAGGCAAATTCACAAATATGGAATACGTGAATAAAAAAGATTGACGGCAAATGATTATGCATGGCATTATCTTTATGACAAATGTTTCATTAGGATAACCATGTACTAACCTATGCTTTGTTAGCCCCTATTGAGGAAAGTCTTGATTCCACACAGTTCTGTCTCATTTGTAGGGAGAAAATCCAGGGAGATAGCAACAACTGGACCAGGTGCTTGCTTTGTAAATCTAAAACCCTGCATGACAGCAAAGCCTCTTTCCCTAGTCCACGTGTTAAAAACACCAGTCTGAGCAATGACTATCCCATATGCCCTTCCACCCTATTAGTGAGAACTCACACCGACTTAATCTACTTTTGCCTTCCCTACATCACTTACAACAACTGGGGCATGTGAAGCATGAAAGGGTTTTAATTTTGAGACAGGACTTCCATCACAGGAGAGTCAAGAACACAGGGAACTTGCTAAAGCTAACCTTGCATGTCTCCCAGGATAGGATCATCAATTAAACAACCTGCAAAGGAGAATGCTGTTTGATGCAGTCCAGGGAATTAAACCCAGGCATAGAAAGGCCAGGAAATCTAACCCACATTCTGCCTAAAACATCTCTCTGAGGCAGAGACTGCTAGTGGCCTACAAACTCTAACATATTTACTATCTGGCCCTTTACAGAAATAGATCACCAACCCCTGTTTTAGATTATGTGGTCACTGATTTGGGAAATGCATTCTTTTCTATCCAATTCAGAAAAAGAGATCAGAAATAGTTTATATTCCTTTGGAATGGACAATAGAATACATTTACAGTTTTGTCCTAGGACTATGGAAATTCTCTCACCTTCTGTCATTACATAAACAAAGAGATCTGGACCATCCGGACATCCTGCAGTATATCACATTAATCCATAACATCAATTACATTATAATGACATCAAACCAGGTGAGCAAAAGAAGACTGAGAAGTTAAAGGCCTTGGTAAGACATATGCACTTCTGGGACTGAGAGATAAACCCTGTGAAGATTCAGGGGCAAGCCAGTTCCATAAAATATTTAGAGATTTAATAGTCAGGGGTATTCTGTATCATTCCCTCAAAGTAAGAACCAGATTATTGCATCTTGATCCTCCTTCCATGGAGAAAGAAGCATAATGTCTGGTGGGTGCCTTCAGGTTTGGGAGGCAGCATATTCCACATCTAGATCTACTGCTCTGGTATATGCCAGGTGACACAAAAGTCTACCAGCTTTGAGTGGGGCTCAGAGCAGAGAATGGCTCTGCCTCAGGGTTGCAAGCAGTTCTACCACTTAGGACACCTGACCCAGCAGACCTATAGTGACAAATATTTCAATGTTCAGAAGAGATGCCATACAGAATTTATGGCAAGCCTCAGTGAGAAAGTCACAACTCAGACCCTGTGGTTCTGAAGCAAGGCCCATATCATCTGCAGTAGAGAACAATATGCCTTTCCAAAAACAACTCTTGGCATGCTACTGGGCCCTGGAAAAAATGGAACACCTGGCTGTGGGACACCAAAGGACCATGTAGCCAGAAGAGCCCCATAATAAGCTAAGTCCTATGAGACCCAACAAGTCACAAGGTCAGAAAAAACCCAGCAACAATCCAACTGGAAATAAAAATGTTATCAGAGAAATGCAAATTAAAACTACAATGAGATACCACTTCATACCCACTAGGATGACCAGAACAAAAATATTGAAAATACCAAGTCTTAGCAAAGATGTAAAGAACCAAAACCCTCATACTTCTATGGTGAGTATATAAAATAGAACCACCACTCTGAAAAATAGTTTGACTTTATTTTTAATTAGACACATGTTCACAATATGATCCCTTCATAATCATGAAATTTTCCTTTTTATGCCTATTCATATTTCTTGTATAAAGTCTACTATGTCATATTGATATAACTACTCCAGCTCTCTTATGGCTAGTGTTTGCATGATTTGTCTTTTGTTTTTATCCTTTCACTTTTGACCTATCTGTCATTATATTTAAAGCGGTTTTCTGGTAAATAACATACAGTTGAGTCTGGTTTTTTTGTTTTGTTTTGTTTCCAGTATGACAATATCTACCATTTAATTTGGTGTTTAGACCATTTACATTTAATGCAATACTCAGTATGGTTGCTATTTGTTTTCTGTTTATCTCAATGCTCTTTTGTTCATTTTTTCCTTTTTCTGTTCTCCTTTTGGCTTAGAAGCATTTTTGTATTGTTCATTTTGTTTTTTAGGATTCCTTTTTATCTCTGCTGCTATAGCCGAGTTTTAAAGGAGACACACTCAGAAGGATGTTTAAAAGATTTATTCCGGCCAGGGCCACAGCAGCCAATTCAAACTGTGGTGGCTAGCCTGATTTACTTTTGGTTTTTATGCTTAGTTGGGTGTGATCTGGTGATTGCTTGTTTTATTTTAGCCAATGCAAACAAGCCTTGTGTACATAAGCTAACTCTTGCGGTTAGCATTTGGCAGGCACTCAGGGACTCAGGGACTCTCTGACAGTCCTTGGTCAGGACTTTCTGACCATTCTACCCCCCTCCCTATTATTCTTGAAATGAACCAAAATAGATGTTTTTACAAAATAGTGTTACTCATGTTTAACCTTGAGCTGTTAACTAGTGACATCCTGTAAGGCACACAAGATGTTTTGTAAGAGCAAGCACAGCTGGTTTACAAAAACTAAAATATGCAAGTTAGCAAAGCATAAAACTTTCCTTACAGGCATAATTTTGAACAAGCTTTAGGTAAGGCCTTCATTACTCCTGGGTACAAGGGCAGGAAGTATGGTTAAAAAGCTGGGAGCTAGCAGCCTGTGGTTTCTTGCAAACATACGCATAAGCCTATGACCATAGAGCTAGAGGGTTCAGAAATATTCAACAGCCTGCATTGGAACAAGATGGGCTAATGATGTTACTTGTAACACCACTATTGGCTAGTTACCTATACCTGCTAATGTATTGTTTATGTTAGCTCTGGGGCTTAATATACATGTCTTTAACTTATCACAATCTATTTTAAAATATTTCACTTCAGTGTCCAACCCAGGCAGAGGGGAAGCATGGCCACAGTGCTGCCAGAGGATGCCCCACCAGGGGCACCCACAACAGCCCTACATGGCCTTTTCTGTCTTGGTGGGTGCCACCTCAGAGCCCCCAGCATGAAGCAGCGTGTTATGCCAACAGTGGCAGAAGCTTCCGGTCAATATGGTGGAATAGATGGTCCCCAGCATCACTCTCTCCTACAAATCAACCAATTTAAAACTATTAAAAAGGAACAACAGCCAAGCTGGGGCCACTAGAGCTCAGGGGGAAATGATGAAAGACCTACAGAGTTCGTGAACATGGGAGAAGCCACAAGTACAGAAAGAAAAGATCGCTCTCACCATTTTGAATCCCAGCCACTTCAAGGCTGGAGCTGGTGAGCACACAGAGCAAAAGTTGGCAAACGCCACAGCTGTGCCCTTCAGATGAAGTTGTTTGGAGGCTGCAGGGGAGAAGAGGGCCACCCCTGAGGCCAGCAAGACCACTAATAGGGTTCCCGTGGACCTACATAGGAGTGAGGAACCAGAACAGCTGTAAAAAGGAGCCACTCAGAGGCCAGTGAGTCATTGCAAGGGGCCAGCACATGGTCCATCCTATGGGAAGTATTTGGAGTGTGGGCAGTGGGGGGAGACGAGCCCACTGGAGGAACATTGGGGCACAGCATGGACAGCTGATCTGCCCCCCAATCAGCACAGGACCATTCAGTGGAGACAGGTCAGAAATACAAATCTTCAGGGGGTGCAGTTTGCTGAAAAGTCTCGGGTCCAGACCAGAATTTCCACACAAACTGGAACTCACAAGACACAATAGTACATACAAGGTCAACAATCAAAACTTGAGCTGCACAAAAATCTTTCCCCAGGGAATCAGCAGCAAAGCTGCAATTTAGCTCAACTACAGGGCTCAAGTGCTGGTCCCCACAGGAAGTTCCCCCATTTTAGGAGTAACCAAAGGACAATAACTTAGTTCCAATGCAGAGTTTAAGTGGTGACAACAGCGAATAATCCAACAGAACTGAAAGAAAAAACAAAATATCCACAGATCAGAGACAAAGTTTGACATTAATTAGTAACAGTCTCACATCACCAAAGAACACCATAAAACCTAGAAGGACTGGGAGCCTCCTGGGCTCCCAAGCCAGGGATCAGGGAGGGCTAGGGACCTCAGCCATGCCCCCCAACACCTGCAATCATCCAAGCAATAACCACCAAGCAGCAGCAGGAAGCACCCCAGGCTCCTGAACCGGGGCAGTGAGGGGCCAAGGGCTTCAGCCATGCCCCCTGACATCTGCATCCAGCCCAGCAATGATTGAGCCACCTCCTGAAGCCCCCTAGTCTCCCCTGCAGGAATAAGGGGGGTGCCACCGGCCTCAACCATGCCCCGCCTTCCTCCTTTTCTCACCCTATTTCCTTCCCCCTTCTCCTCTCCCCCTCCTACCCAACTGCTCCACAACATCATCTTAGAATGCAGAAAAATAATATTAATGAGCTTTAAAGAAGAAATAAATGAAATAAAATATTTCACTTCAAGTATAATGTAAGAACCCAACAACATTCCCTCATCCTTTGTACTATAATTGTCATATATTTTACTCCTACATATATTATAAACTCCACCATTCATTTTTGCTTTAAATAGTTAATTATCGTTTAACAAAATTTTAAAATATGAAAGGATAAAAATCCATTTACATTCACCCAAATATATACCATTTTTGGCACTTTTCATTCCTTTTAATAGGTCCAGTTTTATATCTGGTATTATTTTTCTTTTACTTGAAAAACTTTCCTTAAATTTCTTATAGTGCAGGTCTGCTATCAATGAATTCTCTTAGATATTATCTCAAAATTTTTTCATTTTATCCTCAAATTTTATTTTTTTATTTTTTATTGAAACAATTGATTATACATATTTGTGGGGTACAGGGTTGAATATCAATACCTGTATACAATATGTGGTGATCAAATCAGGATTATTAGTGTATTCATCATTATACAATGTGATCATTCTTTGTGACCCTTTGCCAATTTCTTGCTAACCCCTCTCCCCCTTTCCCACATCTGGCAACCTCAGTTCTGTTCTCTCCTTTTGAAAGCTCAATGTCTTGTTGTGATTGTTGTATCTTTCTTTTATTTGGTTTTTTTTTTTTTTTTAGCTCCCACATATATATAAGGACATGAGGTACTTTTCTTTCTGTGCCTGACTTATTTCACTTAACATAATTTTCTCCAGGTTCATCCATGTTGATGCAAATGGCAGAATTTTCTTCCTTTTTATGGCAGAGTAGTATTCCATTGTGTATATATACCACATTATCCTTATCCAGTTGTCTACTGATGGACTTTTACATCGGTTCCAACTCTTGGCTATTGTAAACAGAGCAGCAATAAACATGGGAGTGCAGGTATCCCTTCCACATGATGATTTCCATTCCTTTGGGTATACACACAGCTTTGGGATTGCTGGAAAGTATGGAAGTTCTATCTGTAGTTATCTGAGGAATCTTCATATTGTTTTCCATAATGGCTGCCCTAATGTACAGTCCCACCAACAGTGTGGGAGTGTTCCCCTTTCTCCACATCCTTGTCAGTGTTTGTTATGCTGTCTATTTGATAATAGCTAGTTTAACTGGGGTAAGATATCTCAGTGTGGTTTAATTTTGCATTGCCCTGATGCTTAGTGACGTTGAGCACTGTTTTTGTGTGTCTGTTAGCCATTTGTGTATCTTCCTTTGAGAAATACCAATTCAATTCCTTTGCCCATTTTTTAATCAGGTTACATGTTTTTTTACTGTTAGGTTGTTT
Source organism: Galeopterus variegatus (assembly GCF_000696425.1). Taxonomy (NCBI): domain Eukaryota; kingdom Metazoa; phylum Chordata; class Mammalia; order Dermoptera; family Cynocephalidae; genus Galeopterus; species Galeopterus variegatus. The sequence continues at coordinate 48,050 of NW_007726426.1, read as the reverse complement.
GAGTTCCTTGTATGTTCTGGATATTAATCCCTTGTCAGATGCATAGTTTGCAAATATTTTCTCCCATTCTGTAGGTTGTCTTTTCACTCTGATAATTGTTTACTTTGCTGTGCAGAATCTTTTGAGTTTGGTATGACCTCATTTGTTTATTTTTCCTTTTGTTGCCTGTGCTTTTGGGGTCTTATTCATAAAGTTTTTGCCCAGTCCTACGTCCCGAAGTATTTGCCTATGTTGTTTGCTTTTAGGAGTTTTATAGTTTCAGGTCTAAGTCTTTAATCCATTTTCAGTCATATCATCAAATTTTAAAGAAATTTTCACTGGATATAGAATTTTAGGTTGACTTTTTTTCCCAGTACTTTAAAGATGTTTTTCCATTGTCTTTTTTCTTTCATAATTTCCCACAAGAAGCCTCTTATAATTTTTGCTTTTGTTCCTCTTTATGCAATGCTGTTATTTTCCCCCCTCTGGCTGCTTTTAACTTTTTCTCATTATCATTACTTTCAGGAATTTGATTGTAATGTGACTTGGTGTGGTTTTCTTTCATTTTGTCTCATTTGTTGTACTTTAAACTTCTTGGATCTGTGGATCTGTAGGTTTACAGTTTAAAAAAAAAAAAAACAGCCTTTGCTTCATTACCAAGTGTTAGGAATTAAATATAGACTAAAAGAGAAATTAAAAGGTTCATCAGCTTGTTTCTTCTACATAACACACACCACCAGAAGCAATGAGCAGGCTCACCAGTGGACTGTCCACACAGAAGGAAATAGGATAAATTAAGTCTCCTCATTTTTAAGATTTTCTACAAACAAATTTGGGACAACTATCACTTCAAAATCTGTTCAGAGTACTAAAGACAATGCAGAAGGAAGCATAAAACTTGGGTTTTTCCATCATGGGACACAGAAATAGAAAGCCACCTTCTACTGGACACATGAATTGTCCACTGGTAACAGTAAAAATTGTCTCAAGCATCTGCTAAGTGCAAGCCTTACATCGCACCCTTTTGTATAAAATCCAGCGGTTCTCACCCAGGAAAGCATGGCCTTTCACAGGTGAGCCACCATAGAGGAAAGGAGTTGGCATCTAAGGAAATGGGGTGATAACTAACTATAGAAAGTTCTATTTTTCCCAAAACAGGCATTTTTCAAATGGATGTCTTAGTTCTTTCAAGAATATAAGGGTACTTCAAAAAGTTTGTGGAAAAATAGAATTAAAAGACAATATGAATCTTTCCACGAACTTTTTGAAGTACCCGTGTATAACTAAACACAGAGTGGACACTCACAAGTGGGCCCTGAACACAAAAAGTTGAGAAGCGGTATAGTAATTTTTCACAATGTTCCAATTTAATGTGGTAGATACAAACTTTAAGGGCTGAACATCATGCCATTAATAATATTCAACTTCGGGCCAGCCTGGTGACGCACTGGAGAGTGCGCCGCTTGGGAGCGCAGCGGTGCTCCCGCCGAGGGTTCGGATCCCATGTGGAGACCGGTTCCCGCTCACTGGCTGAGCGTGGTGCGGGCGCAACACCGAGGGTTGCGATCCCGTTACCGGTCAGTAAAAAAAGACAAAAAGGAAAAAAATAATAATAATAATAATAATATTCAACTTCGGGCCAGCCTGGTGACGCACTGGAGAGTGCGCCGCTTGGGAGCGCAGCGGTGCTCCCGCCGAGGGTTCGGATCCCATGTGGAGACCGGTTCCCGCTCACTGGCTGAGCGTGGTGCGGGCGCAACACCGAGGGTTGCGATCCCGTTACCGGTCAGTAAAAAAAGACAAAAAGGAAAAAAATAATAATAATAATAATAATATTCAACTTCAATTTAAATGATTGAGGAGAGTGGCAGTGGGACCACGTGGGCAGCCCTGCGACTTGGTTCCCTCCGGGATGGACGCCGCCAGGCTGGGGTCTGTGGCCTCTGGACCCTGGTCGATTGGCTCACGCAGGATTCTCTGCTTTGCCCTGGAGAGCAGTTCAGGAGACAGATGGCCCCAAGAGCCCCAATCCAGACAAGTTTGGCTTTTCCTTTTCCTGAGAAATGGCCATGCATTTCAGAGTAACGAATTACTGACATTTGCGGATGTGGCTGTGGCCTTTACCCAGACCGAGTGGAAACACCTGGATGCTGCTCAGCAGGCTCTGTACAGGGATGTGATGCTGGAAAACTATGGGAATCTGGTATCATGGGGCTTCTCTCTTCCAAACCAATACTAATCACTCAGTTGGAGCAAGGGGCAGAACCCCAGATGGAGGTGCAAGAGGTTCCATCAGGTACTCGTGCAATCAAGACATACAGGTTTGAAACAAAGATGCCAACCCTAAAACAGAATGACTCTGGAGGATCTGTTAAAAGAGAGCAAACAAGACATGTGCTGATGAAGAGAGGCCTGGAGCAGGAGGGCAGAGGCGCCACGGAGCAGCAGGTGCGAGGAGCATGGGGAAGTCTTCCAGTACAGCTCCTCCCTTACTAGCCACCAGAGAAATCACACTGGTGAGAAACCACGTAAATGTACAGAATGTGGGATAGGCTTTATGAACAGCTCATCACTTTTAAATCATCATAAAATTCATGTAGGCAAGCAACCCTATAGATGTATCGAATGTGGGAAATTCCTCAAGAAGCACTCAACATTTATTAATCATCAGAGAATTCATTCTAGAGAGAAACCCCGTAAATGCAATGAATGTGGAAAAACTTTCAGAAAGAACTCTATCCTTTTGAGTCATCAGAGAATTCATACTGGCCAGAAACCTTACACATGTAATGCCTGTGGGAAAGCCTTTGCTCAGAATGCAGCCCTTACTTGTCATGAGAGTACATAGTGGAGAGAAACCTTTTAAATGTAACGAATGTGGGAAAGCTTTCAGGGATAACTCAACTGTGTTGGAACATCAGAAAATCCGTACGGGTGGGAAACCATATCAGTGTAATGAATGCAGAAAAGCCTTTAGGAAGAGCTCAACTCTTAATAAGTCATCAAAGAATGCATACAGGAGAGAAACCCTATCATTGTACTAAATGTGGAAAATATTTTAGGTATAGCTCATCCTTTGCTGGACATCAGAAAACTCATAGTGGAAATACACTCTATCAGTGTAGTGACTATGGGAAAGCCTTTACGAAGAGTTCAACGCTTCTTGGACATCAGACAATTCATGCTAGAGAAAAACCCTATCACTGTAGGAAATGTGGGAAAGGCTTCCGGCACAGTTCAGGCCTTGTTGAGCATCAAAAACTACATACTGGAGAAAAACCTTATAAATGTAATGAATGTGGGAAAGCCTTTCCTCAAAGTTCAGCCCTTAAACAACATAAGAAAATTCATAACAAAGAAAGAGCCATCAAATGTAGTAAGTGTGCTAAATCATGCAGAAGTAGTTTATCCCTTCTAACCATGGATATTCAATAAATTGCACATTTAACAAAATAAATAAAAAAATAAATGATCAATTGAACTAAGTTTCCTAACAATTTCATACCCCCAGCAGTGAATTGCACAAAAGATCTATTAGTTGACTAGAGTGTGTGCTAGCCATTCAAACATAAAAAATAAAAACGAAAACAAGCAAAAACCCTAAAAATCATGGGTTGCTGGTGCCCCAAGTCCAATGGAGTTGCATTTGGCCCTCTGGGCCATTATAAAGCTTCAGAGCTAAGAGACACGTAGTATCACAAGGCTTCCACATTTGCACTTACTAAGTCTAGAATTCTAGAAAGGTGTTGGCTCAGAAATATAAAACTTCCAGTAAAAGGTCTGATTCAGTTATTATTTTATGTTGCTGAAGCTATAATGTTTTCTCCAATCTAAATAGTTCTGCTTTGACAAAACTTAGGTTGCCTTTTCATAGCCAAATTAATTATTTTGCCCATTTTGTTTATTTCCTCCTTTCTATGTCACGTATTTCAGTCAAATTATGAAAGCAAGAGTGTTGGTATAATTGTCAGCATTGATTGTGCAAAAATTCAAAAGTTGTTTTGGATTATCAATCATCAAGTACCTTTATAATTTTCTTTATAACCACTTCTGGAGGAAGGGAAGGGTAGAGGAAGAAAAATGAAAGTTTGGAATTCTAATCAAATTCTGCAGGCAAGATTCCCTCATAAAATTACTAAACTTTTTAAGGAAATAATATCACAATCATATATGAAATAAGAATGGTCTACATTATGTTTTGCAAAATCTAACTCATCTAAGTGCCAGAACTAGGATGTATCCAAAACCCTTCTGAAAATCATGAATCCCCACGAAGGCCACTGACCGCCACCATCTGTGAGATGGAAGACAGCATATGTCTTGACCCAAGATGCAAAATCAGAGTCGCGAATTGCATCTTCAGCTTCAAGACTTCATTGTAGAACTCTGGCCTAGAAAAGAAAACAGTGCACTTCCTAATTTTTAAAAAAAAAAAAAAAAAAAAAAAGAGTGCTCCTCAAAAATTAAGATCTGGCCAATGTTTCCTCTTCCCTACCACCACCCCCAGTCTCCCATCCTGGCAGCCCCAGCCCCCAAGACCTGACACACAGAATAAATACTTCCCCCCAAAATTACACCTTCCACCAACCAAAACTGGCTTTCTCAGAACTATAGCAAATATTTACTTTATTGACACCCAGTTGCTCTCTCAATTTCTAGCTCAACTGAGATGATTATTTTCTGGTGATAATTAATACAGCTTTATTATTTAAAAAAGGAATTAGCAAACAAAAGTAATGAAACAGTTAAATTTTGAAGCTGCAGACTTTTTGGCTTTTGTAGAGAATCCCTGTGATGCCAAATGGGGCTGTGATTTTGCAATCACAGGCAAATAGAACTTCCAAATACTACCTGCTTGCTAAATGGATTTATACAAGAAGGAACAAAGAGAGAAAAGAAAGAATGGAGGACGGAGGGAAGGAAGAGTCAAAAGCCAAAAAAAGTCATTTGTCATCAATAGCAGCCACCTTTACTCAAAAAAAAAAATCTGAAAGAAAGAGTTATAGGTTCAGCTCTCTATTTCCTATCACCACGAAAGCAATTTCATCTAGCTGCACAAAGAGGTCCTTCGGAAAAAGAAAAGCCTCCCTTTAAGCTAGGAAAGCTCTCTCTGGGCCCTTTTATCTTTCACTGTCAGAATGACAGCATCTTCAGAATCTGGAAGCAATTAAATGTAATGCTACCACGTAGTGTCATTATAAAGTGACCCAGGAATGAGCCACAGAAAAAGGGGAAAGAGCTATGAAGACATCCACCACCCGATCCAGGGTCTAGCCAGGTAAATGTGGGGATAGGTCAGTTTAAAAATCTAAGCTGTGTCCTATCACAGAACCACACCCCAGGAGCACATGATTTTAAATTATTTATTTATTAAATTAGTAATTAATGCTTATGATATAAAAATGTAAAAGGTTCAAATGCAACAGAGTGAAAAATAGGTCTCCCTTCCATCTCTTTTTTGCAGTAACCCTGTTACCCTCCCAGGAGGTTTTGTTTGTAAATTTCAGAGACACACATCTGCAGGCAATAGTGTGTCTGTGTGTGTGTGTGTGTGTGTGTGTTATATCTGTAATATATATTCTTTTTTTTTTTTTTTTTTTGGTTTTGTCTTTTTCCGTGTCCGACTTCCCAAGCGGCGCACTTATCCAGTGCGCCACCGGGCCGGCCCCTGTAATATATATTCTTAAGGTGGAAATATACTATACAAATCATTCTGCACCTTGTTTATATTTTTATTTTTCTTTAACATATTTTGAAGCTCATTTTATTTCAGTCTATAAAGAGCTACTTCATTAATGGCTCAATAATGTTCCATTATACATGTTTTTAGTATTTTATTTAACTCATCCCCTTTTAGTAAACATTTAAATGGAATTAATATTTCATATCATGCTGAAATTAAGGCTGTCATATATCTGTCATTTTTTAGTTATATGAGTGTAGCTGTAGGATAAAGTCTTAGAAGTGGCATATGCAGGCCAAAAGGCACATACCTATGTCACAGACATCAATGTTGGGACATTGGTCTCAATAGAGTTTTTACACCCACCATCAAGCCATAAGAGTGCCTGTTTCCCACGCCTCCCCAACAAAGTGTGTTATCAAACTTTTCTATACTTCTCAATTTAATAGGTGCAAATTATTTCCTAGAGTTGTCTCAATTTGCATTATCTCATTAGGAGTGAGGTTGGGCATCTGTTATGTGTTTGAGCCACTTCCATTTCCTTTACCTCAAATTTTCAGTTCATATCCTTTGTTCATTTTTTTATGGGCTTGTTGCTTTTTTATTAAATTATAGGATCTCTGCATATATTAGAAAAATCAATGTTTAGTCTGTGATATGAATTGCAGATATGCTTTCTTGTTCATTATTTGTCTTTTGATTTTGATTTGGAAGAATTTTGCCTTGCAGAAATGTTATACTTTATTTTTTAAAATAATTAACAATATTTTTTCTACTTTTGTATTTTATGTAAAACTTTTAAAAGTCTTTCCCATTAAGATGATTTTTTAAATATTTTTCATAGTTTTTTCAAGTATTTTTATGATTTCATTTTTTAAATATTTGCTTCAAGGATAGCTCAATGCACACAAGTCAAAAAATGTGATACACACATCAATAAAATCAATGACAAAAACCATATGATTATCTCAATAGATGCAGAAAAAGCTTTTCACAAAATTCACCATTGCTTCGTCATTAAGACTCTCAGCAAATTAGGTATAAAGGAAAGTATCTCAACACAATAAAAACTATATATGACAAACCCACCACCAGTATCATCCTGAATGAATGAAAAGCTTTCAGCTTTTCCTTTAAGAACAGGAACAAGACAAGGATGCCCACTCTCACCACTCCTACTTAATATAGTATTGGAATCATCAGCCGAAGCAACCAGGCAAGAAAAAGAAATAAAGGGCATCCAGATTGAAAAAGATGAAGTCAAACTGCCTCTGTTTGCAGATGACATGATCCTATATAGAGAAAAACCTAAAAACTCTACCAAAAACCTCTTAGAGGTGACAAACAACTTCAGTAAAGTTCCAGAATACAAAATTAACATGCAAAAATCAGTAGTATTTTTATACTCCAATAATGAGCTAACAGAAAAAAAAAAGTCAAGAAAGCAAGCCCATTTATGATAGTCACCAAATTTAAAAAAAAAAACCTAGGAATCAATTTAACCAAGGAGGTAAGAGATGTCTACAACGAGAACTACAAACCACTACTGAATGAAATTAAAGAAGACACAAAAAGATGGAAAGACATTTCATGCTCTTGGATTGGAAGAATTAACATTGTGAAAATGTCCAACTACCCAAAATGATCTACAGATTCAATGCAATCCCCATCAAAATATCAATGACATTTTTCACAGAAATAGAAAAAAGAAAAAAAAATCCTAATATTTATATGGAATTATAAAAGACCCCAAATAGCCAAAGCAATCCTGAGGAAAAAAATAAAGCTGGATGCATTACAGTAGCTGACTTCAAATCATACTACAAAGCTATAGTAACCAAAACAGCATGGTATGGGCATAAAAACACTCAGAACAATGGAACAGAATAGAGAACCCAGAAATCAACCGACTAACTTACAGCCAACTGATATTTGACAAGGGTAACAGGAGCATACATTGGAGAAAGGACTGCCTCTTTAATAAGTGGTGCTGGGAAAACTGGACATCCATATATAGAAGCATGAAACTAAACCTGTACCTCTCACCATATACCAAAATCAACTCAAAATGGATTAAAGACTTAAATATAAGACCTGAAGCTATAAAACTTCTAGAAGAAAACATAGGGAAAACACTTCAGGAAATAGGACTGGTCAAAGACTTTATGAATAAGACCCCAAAAGCACAGGCAACAAAAGAAAAATTTTTTAAATGGGATTATATCAAACTGAAAAGCTTCTGCACAGCAAAGGACACTGTCAACAAAGTGAAAAAACAACCCACAGAATGGGAGAAAATATTTGCAAACTATACATTTGACAAGGGATTAATAACCAGAATATACAAGGAATTCAAACTTCACAGTAAAAAAACAAGTAACCTGATTAAAAAATGGGCAAAGAAACTGAATAGGTATTTTTCAAATGACCAACATGAAACAATGCTCAACATCACTCAGCATACAAATGGCCAATGTGAAAAAATGCTCAACATCACTCAGCATCAAAGAAATGAAAATCAAAACTATACTAAGATATCATCCCACACGGGTTACACTGGCCACTATCAAAAAGACAATAACAAATGCTGGCAAGGATGTGGAGAAAGTGCAACCTTACTACTCTGTTGGTGGGACTGTAAATTAGTGCAGCCATTATGGAAAACAATGTGGAGGTCCCTCAAACAACTACAGATATAACTTCCATACAATTTAGCAATCCCACTGCTGTGTATATACCCAAAGGTATGGAAATTGTCATGTCAAAGGGATAGCTGCACTCCCCTGTTTATCACAGCTCTATTTACAATCGCCAAGAGTTGTAACCAACTTAAATGCCCATCAACAGACAACTGGATAAGGAAAATGTGGTATATATACACAATGGAATATTACTCTGTCATAAAAAGGAATGGAATTCTGCCATTTGGAGCAACATAGATAAACTTAGAGAAAATTGGGTTAAGTGAAATAAGCCAGGTACCGAAAGAAAAACACCACATGTCCTCACTCATAAGTGGGAGTTGAAAAAATTAAATAAAAAAGGAAAGAAAGAAAGATACAACAATCACAATAACTCCTTGAACTTTCAAAAGGAGAGAATGGAACTGAGGTCACCAGAAGTGGGAAGCGGGGCAGGGGGGGATTAGGGAGAAATTAGTAAAAGGCCACAAAAAGTGTTTACATTGTGTAATGATAAAATTTTTTTAATAAATAAATAAAATATTAGAAAAAATAGCAATATGACGATAAAATAAAAATACAAATAAAAAATAAACGTTGGCTCCATCATGAACTTATTTTTGGTGTAACGGCGTGCCCTGACACCATTCGTTGAATCATTTATCTTTTCTCCACTAATTAGAAACATCACCTTTTCATATTATTAAAGTTAATCACTAATGTTTTATTAATTTTATATTTGGGGATTAAAACAACTATACTTACATGCATTAAGACAGTTCCTTATTAAATCCGAACATGTGAACTGTACTACAAGTTTTAATATCTTGTCTTGGCATTTCTTCACTTTTAAAGATGTACTAGGAAACTCAAATAGGGAATTGGCCAAGACTTCTCTTAGCCACTGTGATGCCCCTGAGAAATACCATCAGTACCTCACCGCTCCACCTGTCGCAAGAGTCCCCTAGGTCTCGGCCCCAGAAATTTTTAAACAAATACCAAAACACAAGTCACAAAAGCGGTGGATGCAGTGATCTAGAGCCAATGCTGGCAAACTGCTCCGGCTCTGGGTGGTGGTGCACCGTGAGAGCTGCGGTGACCCGCAGGGCGCTGCAGGGGCCGACCAGAGTCTACACTGCTTGCTGCTGTGTCCACTACTAAAAGTCGTCAGAAGTAACTGGCAGCAGAACGGAAAGGGAAGGGTTCTGACAAGCCGAAGACAGCCCCAACCGTAAACTGTCCCAGCCGCTCAAGGGGATGGGCCGGGTGGGAGGCGCATAGCTCACCAGCTGCTCGGGGAAGGACACCGCATGCACGTGGGCTTGTTTTTGTATGTTTGGTGAATTGGTTGTAATTTGGAGTAGACTTTTCGTTTGGGTATTAGTTTTTGCTATTTGTGTTTTCAGTGGAGTGGGTTCTGAACCTGAATGTTTTTCTTGCTGCCCTGAGCTGGTTTTGACTGGGTCCCAAGATGCTTTCCGCAGGGGATGTTTTGGAAATGAGCTCAGAATAGTGAGGTTGAATCTAGCTTCTCAGGTTATTAAGCAACAGAGATAAGAATAATGTAAGCTTGCTTTTTTATTTGTTTGCTCTTTTGAATCTGAAACAAGTTTAACACAGGAAATGGATGTAGATAAAAATATATTCAAGTGATTGGGACTTGGAATAGCCCCCAGAACAGGATCTCTTATGTAATGTCAGAAAGCAAAACAAAAAGGATGGGTTTTTTTATAATGAATGTTTAGCTAAATTATTTCTATTCCCCATGGGGGTGGGTGGGTAAAGGGGCAGGATAGACACACACCCGCCCCCAGGGCCATGAGGAATTAACATATGTGAGATACTGGTGAACAAAAACAGCCCTGACCTCCAACAGTTTACAGTCCAGTGGACAGCAGGACAGAGGCAGAAAGCAGAAATGTGTCTTTCATTTCTCACCATACAATACAAGAAGGGACATTAAAGATTACCCACTTGAGTACCCTCATTTTTACAGATGAGGAAACTAAAACCATTTTGCAGTAGTTCATGACAGTGATGAGGCGCTCTGCTGAGCACTTCCTATGGAGTAGTTATTTTCTCCTCACCACAGCCACGTGGGATAGACAATGTAGGTAGGGCCATTTTCAGAAAGATTCAGCCACTAGGTTCTCAATCAATGACTGGTGAATGAACGACTGAACAATTCTAATGCATTTATTCTGTTATGGACCAAACCTGGTCCTCTTCCAGGGCTCCCTGTCTCTGTGAACGGCCCACCATGAACCCATCTGCCCAAGCCAGAAACCTAGGAGTCTCCTTAACACCTCCTTCTCCGACACACACCTAGAGAATCCTTCATCAAGACCTGATGGCTTTACTGCCTAAATTTCTCCTGAATCCATCCACAACTTTCCACCTCCTCAGCCTCATCCTTCATCCAAGCTGCCATCATCTCTCACCTGATGAATGCAGCCACTTCCTAGCTGGGTCCCCACATCAATTCCAGGCTACCTTTAAACTGCTTTCCACACTGTAGCAAGAGTGTCATTTTCAAAAGATAAATCTGCTCTTTCTCTTCCTTTTTCTCTCCCTTTCCTTCTTGAACAATTGAAGCCCAAAGCCACTAGGTAGGACAATATAAGGCAGCCATCCCAGCCCAAGATGAAAGAAGCTGCTTTAAAAGAGACCGCCAGGATGCAACACATGCTAATGAAGGTACATGGGACTCAAACCAACTTCACTCTGATCTCTAACCCACTCAGTCTGGGGGTTAAAAATCAAGAATTGCAGCAGTAATGGAACCTGCAGGCCAGGCTCCACTGGGAGGAGAGACCACAGAACCCAGCAACTAAGCAAAGTCTCTTCAGACATTGGTTTTCTCAGCCTCCTGGCTCTGACATTGTATGTAGAACCCCATCTTGTTTTTCACTTCTCACCCTTTCCTTCTGAGCTTTTTGCAGAGAGCTCACTGTCACCTTTTAATTCATCAGAGAGTTGACAAAGCCCACAGTAGCAGCACCAGCTGTTTGCTGTCAAGCCCCAAGCACAGATAATGGAAAATTATTGAGTTAACACTTGCAGCCCATTGTTTACATTCTTAAGGCCTTAGTCTTAGGTGAGGGCCAGTGAATGAGGCAATAATATACTTTCTTTTACATTTTCAAAAATTAAGGGATACCACTGCACACCTATCAGAATGGCCAAAATCCAAAACACTGGCAACACCAAATGCTGGCAAAAATGTGGAGCAACAGGAAGTCTCCTTCATTATTGGTGTGAATGCAAACTAAACATACTCCTACCCTGCAATCCAGCAATTGCAGTCCTTGGTATTTACCCAAAGGAATTGAAAACTTATGTCCACAGGAAAAAAAAAAAAAACTGCAAGTGAATGTTTGCAGCAGCTTTATGCATAGTAAGTGAATGTATAAATAAACTATGATACATCCAGATAAGGAAATATTCAGCACTAAAAAGAAATGAGCTATCAAACACATGAAAAGACATGGAGGAAACTTAAGTGCATATTACTGAGTAAAACAGCCAATCTGAAAAGGCTATACACTGTATGAATCCAACTATATAACATTCTGGGAAAGGCAAAATTATGGAGACAGTAAAGGATCAGTCATTGCCAAGGGCTAGAGGAGAGGGAGGGATGAATAGGCAAAGCACAGAGAATTTTTAGGGGTAAAAATATTCTGTATGATACGATAATTGTGGATACGTGTCATCATACATTTATCTGAATCCACAGAGTGCACAATACCAAGAATGAACCCTAATGTAAACTACGGACTTTGGGTGATAATGATGTGGCAATGTAGGTTCCTCAGTTGTAACGAATATACCGCTCTGGTTGGGGATGTTGATAGGGAGGGAGGCTGTGTGTGGTGGGGGGTAGGGCATATGGGAAATCTCTGCACCTTCCACTCAATTTTGCTATAAATCTAAAACTGTTCTAAAAGATAAAGTTTATTTTTAAAAATCAAATAAGAAAAAAAATGGATTATCTGGAGGAATGAACAAGAGACTGCTGGGCTGGGGAACAGGAATGTATAAAAAATGTGTCAGGGTTTGCATTGCAAGCAATAAAAACGACTCTAACTTAGGTGGAAAAGGAAGTTTGTTCATAGCAGCGTTACTCACAATACCTAAAAGTGGAAACAATCCAAGCATCCTTCAACAAATGAATGAATAAACAAAATGCGGCATATCCATACAATGGAATGTTATTCCACCTTAAAAAGGAATGAAGTGTTGACACATGCCACAATACAGATGACCCTTGAAGACGTCATGCTGAGTGAAATAATCCAGACACAAAAGGATAAATACTGTATAATTCTACTTACATGAGGCACCTAGAGTAGTCAAATTCATAGAGACAGAGAGTAGATTAGAAGTTACCAGGTCTGGGGAGAGGAAGTTTTTGTTGGGGATGATGAAAAAGTTGTGAGTATGAATGATGGTGATGATTACAGAACCTCGTGAAAGTACTTAATGCCATCGAGTTGTACACTTAAAGATGATTAAAATAAATATTTTGTTGTGTATATTCTACTGCAATAATAAAGAATTGCAATAATAAAAGAATTATGCCCACTACCCTCACTTTTTACTGTATACTCTTTGTACATTTATAAAAAGGGCATATGTTGCCTATTTAAAGCAGATTTTTTTAAATCAAGGAATTTATACATTTATAGAATGTTCTTTCAACTATGTAAAAAGTGGCTCCATTGTATCTTAAAAATGGGAAACTATTGAGGAAAAAACTGCAAAAGCCAAAAACTGTATCTGTATGTAAATATATTATCAATGTCAATAAATTCATCAATTGCTGCTGTTCTTCCAAAGAATAAAATACAGGCTCTTTCTTTTTTCCCTCTCTTCATAGCCCAACCCCAGCTTCCTGCCACACATGTTGAGAATTTCATAATTCTAGTGACCTCACATCCAAAAAAGGTTCTTGGCACAAGATTTATTACTCCCCAAAATCATAATGAAAATTATATTTTTAATACCTGACATATTAATTTGGGAATGTGAGCAATAATTGAAGGACTGTCATGAAAAGATCTTCAGTCTTTTTTCATTTCTAAAATAGAGAACAGTAGTGGATGTTGAAGCAGTGACTAGCCTGGGTAGTGCAGACAACCAAAATGTACCTTTCAGTAGCAGCAAGGCCACCCACAAAGGAACAGGTGAGTCAGCCTTTGTTTCCTGGCTGACACTTTGCTCCATTGTGTTCATTCAAGGTATTAGAAGTACACAGGCCAAATTAACCTATCAACAAACCTTTAAAAGACTAGTATGTGCCCAGCACTGTAACTTGAAGTCTCTATTCTACCAAATCTATGTTGTGAAATGGAAAAGACAAATTTTCCAGGTCTGCAATGTCCCACATTGAATTCCTTGAGAATGGGGAGTATGCTTTGCTCCTGTTAATGCCTGACACTGAGTAGGTATTTCAAAGATGTTTGATGTGATGAATAAGTGAAGAAGTGAAGTGGAGATCTGGAGTGTTTACCTCATAAGTCTGCATAGCAGTAACCAGTGGCCTCTGCTTCATTATTCAGACAGACAGCAAGCTACAATTCAGCCCAAAACAAGCTATGACCATGCTGAGTAGTGGTCGGGAAATGAGGGACTTCATTCATTCCATAAGCACATATTGGATGCTACTCTGTTGCAGATGCTGTCCTAAACACAGGGTGCAAAGGAAAAGGGAATGCAGTCCCTGCTCTTTCATTGCTGTATTAATCACGACTTTTTATTTTCTGTGTTTCTGAAGCTTTGACATCAGAAGCTCGGCTGACCCTAGAGAGACTGCCCCTCCCAGGGCTAGCCAGTCCAAGACTCACATGCAAGTGCACATTCCAAACAATCCAGAGCCCACAGCCCCACCACCTGCTCTATTTGGCTTTCCCACTCAGAGCTACTACTCCCCCATCCTAATCACCCCCAGGTACCAGAAGAGGGGAAATCCCATGCCTCAGAGCCCACTGAAATCATTCATGCCAGCCAGGTATTCATTCCTAAGCCTGCTTATCCTGCCTCACCTGCTCCTTCCCACAGAAACCACAATAAAGACTCATGCTCATGCTTTCCTCTTGCTCCCTCTGCCTCCTGTCCAGCCCTGGTTCCTCCCCATGTGGCCCTGTGTGGCACAGTGTGCTCCCTCCTCTTGGGAACTGTGAGTAACAAACTGTCTTTCCAATGGCAGTCATCTCCTGATCTGTTGGCCTTACCATACCCCAGTAATAATTGGCCCTGGTGCCTCCCCATGTGGCCCTGTGTGGCACAGTGTGCTCCCTCCTCTTGGGAACTGTGAGTAACTAACTGTCTTTCCAATGGCAGTCATCTCCTGATCTGTTGGCCTTACCATACCCCAGTAATAATAAAACCCACATTTCCGACAGATATTTACAGTCTAGGAGGAGAGACCAACATGACCACCTACGATTACAGCGCAGGATGGGGAGCTCTGTGAAGGGGTGTGACGAGAGGGCAGCAGGAGCACAGAGGAGGGAGTGACTGATGTGAGCACCATGGAAGACTCTGGCATTTCCAGTGGGACAGCCAACCTCTGTGGAGTGAGGAATAGAGAGAGGAAGAGATGCTCAAGAAAGCAGGGACAACAGTAGGCGTCCATAGAGCAGACCTGGAGGGGGCATCACGAGAAAGGGGAGCTGGGCAGGGAAGGGCCAGGACGAGGGCCAGAGGTGATGAAGAAAGAAAAAATAAACATTGAGGTGGGGGCTGAGTAGCTAAAAGCAGGTGTAACTTGCCTTGCGGTTTTCCCTGGGGGAAGCTTAGAGTGAGGTTGGGCTGGGTGACTTGGTAAGGGAGAGAACATAAGCAGTGAGAGACCGCCGAGGTTGGGAGAGGATGAGAGCCGAGAGCAGCAGCATCATGAAGAAAGGAGGTGAGCCCCGTCTGACCCCTGCCTTTGGGACGCGGATGTTACTCTGAGAAGGTTTCTGACTCTCTTCTGTTCCCACAGAGGAGGGTGGGGGCGTAATTTCCTCCTGGACTGAATGAAGTTAAAAGAGGTCAAGACTGTGGTAGAAAGAGGTTGGGATTTTCTTTTTTTTTTTTTAATCCAGATTTTTAAAAGATAAACATTAAGGAGTTTCATTTCCTCTTCTTGAGTTCAGGTTCCTCATCCATAAAGTGAGTAGGGAGGATTAGGTATCTAATGTCCATTCCAGCCCTAACAGGCTCTGATTCCTTCATTTAGGATCCTTTCCAGGTACAGAAGTATATGGTGTCAGGAGATTATGTCCCCCAAAATTCATATGTTGGGGCCCTAGTGCCCACTACTTCAGAATGTGACTGTCTTTGGAGATAGCAGGCTTTAAAGAGGTAATTAAGGTTAGATGAGGCCATATGGGTGGGTTCTAATTCAATCGGACTGGTGTCCTTATAACAAGAGGAAATTTGGACACCAGGTATGTGCATAGAGGAAAGGCCGTGTGAGGACACAGCAAGGAGGTGACCATCTGCAATCCAAGGAGAGAAACTTAGAGTAAGCCAATCTTGCCGACACTTTCATCTTGGATTTCCCAGCCTTCACAACTATGAGAAAGTAAATTTCTGTTGTTTAAGCCACCCAGTGTGTAGTATTTTGTTACAGCAGCCCTAGCAAACTAATACATAGACTATCCAAATCAAAACAAGGTTCACATATTACATTTGGTTATAATTCTTCAGTCACTTTTTTATTTTTTCATGCCATTGACTTGCCGCAGAAACCAAGTCAGTTGTCTGACAGAATGTTCTACATTCTGAATTTATTTGTTTGCTTCCGTAGAGTGTAATTCAACTTGTCATCCTTTTCCCCATCTTTCCAATAAATCAAAGTTAGCTCTAGAGGCTTGATTAGATTTAGGAGTCAACTTTCAGGTAAAAAAATTTCACACGCTATACAGCATACTCTCTTTTCAACCTCACAAAGCACACATAGGTAAACTTAGTCCAGATTCTTTTCAGACTCTACTTGCCTTCACCATGTGCTGGTGAAGTATCTGCTCATCTCCTCCATGCTGTTGTCACTAACTCCATCTTATAGAAGACACACAAACCTCTTCCTCTTTCACATGTGACAGAGTCTCAAACAACTGATAGATACCACCCCAGTCTCTAAAGGTGCTATAAGCCACAATTAAGCATGAGAGGGAAGAAATGTAAAGTATAGAAATNTGGCCCTGGTGCCTCCCCATGTGGCCCTGTGTGGCACAGTGTGCTCCCTCCTCTTGGGAACTGTGAGTAACTAACTGTCTTTCCAATGGCAGTCATCTCCTGATCTGTTGGCCTTACCATACCCCAGTAATAATAAAACCCACATTTCCGACAGATATTTACAGTCTAGGAGGAGAGACCAACATGACCACCTACGATTACAGCGCAGGATGGGGAGCTCTGTGAAGGGGTGTGACGAGAGGGCAGCAGGAGCACAGAGGAGGGAGTGACTGATGTGAGCACCATGGAAGACTCTGGCATTTCCAGTGGGACAGCCAACCTCTGTGGAGTGAGGAATAGAGAGAGGAAGAGATGCTCAAGAAAGCAGGGACAACAGTAGGCGTCCATAGAGCAGACCTGGAGGGGGCATCACGAGAAAGGGGAGCTGGGCAGGGAAGGGCCAGGACGAGGGCCAGAGGTGATAAAGAAAGAAAAAATAAACATTGAGGTGGGGGCTGAGTAGCTAAAAGCAGGTGTAACTTGCCTTGCGGTTTTCCCTGGGGGAAGCTTAGAGTGAGGTTGGGCTGGGTGACTTGGTAAGGGAGAGAACATAAGCAGTGAGAGACCGCCGAGGTTGGGAGAGGATGAGAGCCGAGAGCAGCAGCATCATGAAGAAAGGAGGTGAGCCCCGTCTGACCCCTGCCTTTGGGACGCGGATGTTACTCTGAGAAGGTTTCTGACTCTCTTCTGTTCCCACAGAGGAGGGTGGGGGCGTAATTTCCTCCTGGACTGAATGAAGTTAAAAGAGGTCAAGACTGTGGTAGAAAGAGGTTGGGATTTTCTTTTTTTTTTTTTAATCCAGATTTTTAAAAGATAAACATTAAGGAGTTTCATTTCCTCTTCTTGAGTTCAGGTTCCTCATCCATAAAGTGAGTAGGGAGGATTAGGTATCTAATGTCCATTCCAGCCCTAACAGGCTCTGATTCCTTCATTTAGGATCCTTTCCAGGTACAGAAGTATATGGTGTCAGGAGATTATGTCCCCCAAAATTCATATGTTGGGGCCCTAGTGCCCACTACTTCAGAATGTGACTGTCTTTGGAGATAGCAGGCTTTAAAGAGGTAATTAAGGTTAGATGAGGCCATATGGGTGGGTTCTAATTCAATCGGACTGGTGTCCTTATAACAAGAGGAAATTTGGACACCAGGTATGTGCATAGAGGAAAGGCCGTGTGAGGACACAGCAAGGAGGTGACCATCTGCAATCCAAGGAGAGAAACTTAGAGTAAGCCAATCTTGCCGACACTTTCATCTTGGATTTCCCAGCCTTCACAACTATGAGAAAGTAAATTTCTGTTGTTTAAGCCACCCAGTGTGTAGTATTTTGTTACAGCAGCCCTAGCAAACTAATACATATGGTAACAGACCAATTGTTAAAAACTTAAATAATCCAGGAAAAAGACTTCCTCAACAGAAGCCACGAAACACCCTCTGGTTCTTTTGATGTTCAGTCAATTCACCCTGGACTCTGTACCATGGCTAATAAGATGCAATTAAATATAACAAACATCAACTGAATGCCAGTCACAGTGAGAGGCTTGGCAAACACATCTAATTCTCCAAGGTCATGGGGACTGAGAGGGGAGGGAGAAAAGACAGGCCAAGCAAAAAGCTAACTTTAGCCACACACACACACACACACACAAACCTCTTCCTCTTTCACATGTGACAGAGTCTCAAACAACTGATAGATACCACCCCAGCCTCTAAAGGTGCTATAAGCCACAATTAAGCATGAGAGGGAAGAAATGTAAAGTATAGAAATCNAGCCCCTTTACTAGGGCCTTAATCTGCTGAATGGAAAAGAACAGGTTGCAAAACACTTAGACGATAGTCCTGGATATGCCCAGAAAAGTGTGGAGGTGGGAGAAATTGCAGATCTTTGCATAAAAATATGATGAAACAGAGGAATGAAAAAGACAGGGAAATGGTATAAAAGATGGAAGGGTCTGGGGCTTGTTTTATTTTTATAATTAATGCCCTGTCAGAGATGAACATCTTTAGAAGCCATTCCATTATCACTAATCCTTAAGTCATCAACGCCGTTAAAATGGAAACGCAGTGACTAAATATTCTATCTCAACAATCTTAAAAATCGGTTGTGCAAACCCACCCACTGGAAACTTAAGCACTACCAGAACTCTCAGGAAGGTAACCCTCCATCAGGAGGGCCCAGAGCCCTCATGTTTCAAGTGACAAAGATCTAAGCTTGATTCTAGGAGCATGGTCCTAGCAGGGTAGAGTAGCATAAAGATTTTTTTTTTTTCTAAATGTTCCTTTTGAAATTCTCTCTATTTATATGCTTCTCCAGCAGAGAAAGCCAGTGGCTTATCCTTCCAGGGTCCTTTCTCAAGAAAAGCTGGNAGCCCCTTTACTAGGGCCTTAATCTGCTGAATGGAAAAGAACAGGTTGCAAAACACTTAGATGATAGTCCTGGATATGCCCAGAAAAGTGTGGAGGTGAGAGAAATCTCAGATCTTTGCATAAAAATATGATGAAACAGGGGGATGAAAAAGACAGGGAAATGGTATAAAAGATGGAAGGGTCTGGGGCTTGTTTTATTTTTATAATTAATGCCCTGTCAGAGATGAACATCTTTAGAAGCCATTCCATTATCATGAATCTTTAAGTCATCAACAATGTTAAAATGGAGGGCCGGCCCGTGGCTCACTCGGGAGAGTGCGGTGCTGATAACACCAAGGCCCCGGGTTCGGATCCCATACAGGGATGGCCGGTTTGCTCACTGGCTGAGCGTGGTGCTGCAAGGGTTAAGATCCCCTTACCGGTCATCTTTTAAAAAAAAAAAAAAACAATGTTAAAATGGAAACGCAGTGACTAAATATTCTATCTCGACATCTTAAAAATCGGTTGTGCAAACCCACCCACTGGGAACCTAAGCACTACCAGAACTCTCAGGAAGGTGACCCTCCATCAGGAGGGCCCAGAGCCCTCATGTTTCAAGTGACAAAGATCTAAGCTTGATTCTAGGAGCATGGTCCTAGCAGGGTAGCGTAGCATAAAGATTTTTTTTTTTCTAAATGTTCCTTTTGAAATTCTCTCTATTTATATCCTTCTCCAGCAGAGAAAGCCAGTGGCTTATCCTTCCAGGGTCCTTTCTCAAGAAAAGCTGGAAGCCGCTTCCAGGAACTGGCTGTGCACATCCCACAATTCACCCTTGCCTGGAGCCAGGGCCAGGACTGTCTGTCAAGTCTTCAGAGCAATCTCAGGCCACGCTGCTGCCTGCCAGTCATCATCTGCCTGTCACCCAAGGCTACAGCAAGTGGATGTTCAGAGCTCTAGAGACAATCCTCTTTGAGAATCAGAAACAGGGTCTGGGATTTGTGTAAATGTGAAGCTGATGTTTGGATCTGAAAGAAACCCGATTGTGAAAGGAACACACAACACAGAACAAGTTTCCTGGAGGGAAGGACACTGAACAAAATGTCTCCAGGCCCTAGTTCTATCTTTGCTGTGTGACCTTAAACAAGTCACATACCTTGTCTGGACTTCTGTTTTTCACTGGACGAAAGCAAGTATTACTTCAATCTCTAAGGTTCTTTCCAGCTCTGAAAGTGTTATGGCTTCAGTTCCATCAAATCATTCTGATGAATATTCATAGAAAATAATCCCTAGCCCACATAAGATCATGACAATAAGTTATTAAAGTGTCACAAATTGGAAATATCATTATCTGAATTTATAGTGAATATTTTTCAATCTTTTTTCAGCTGCCCTTCCTGAATTTGAGGAGTCTCTCAGCCTAGGAGGTATTATGGGTTGAATTGTGTCCCCTCAAAAACTGATATGTTAAAATCCTATCCGCAGTACCTCAGAATGTGATCTTATTTGGAAATAAGGTCTTTGCAGATATAATTAGTTAAGATGAGATCAGACTGGAGTAGGGTGGGTCCTAATCCGGTATGACTGGTGTCTTTGTGAAAAGGGAAACTTTGGAGACAGACACGCGCACAGGGAAAACACCACATTAAGATCGGAGTTATGCTGCCACCAACGAAAGCTACCAGAACCTGGAGAGAGGCCTCGATCAGGTCCTTCCCCAGCACCTTCAGAGGGAGCATGGCCCTGCCGACACCTTGCTCTCAGACTTCTGGCCTCCAGAACTGTGAGATAATAAGTTTCTGTCTTTTTCCTCATCCAGTTTGTGGTACTGTGTAACAGCAGGCCTAGCACACTGATACAGGAGTTCAAACCCACTTCTCACTATAAAGCTGAGAATGCCAGCTTCTTGCTTTCCCAGCATCCCCTGCGGTTGGGGCCAGGGCACACAGCCTGCCCTCCGCAGATCAGACACACCTGCCGCAGCTGCGACACTGAGAAGTGGGGACTGTGCAGACACAGATGACATGCGGTGGCAGCAGCAGCCTATACGCAGCTCCCAGAGGCGGCTACAACAGATGTTGCAGCAGCAGCATCCAGAAAGTGTCCACAGTGCCAGCAACAGGATCTGTGCCCGACAGCAAGGGCAACAGGGTCTCCATGGGGCTAGTGCGGCAGCCTGACTGTGGGGGATGCTCCAAGCCGGGACCTTTGGAAACTTCCTAAGTTACCCAACACTTTCTCATAAATTTCTTCCTACTTCAACAGAGAAGGCTTCTGTTGATTGCCTAGAAGAGCTCCCGACACGGTAGGTCAATGTTGAATAAACCCTGAACTGACATAGTGGTGTTATATAAATCACACAGCTCTCTAAAATAAGTTCAATCTAATACACATATATTTTGTGAATATCAAAATCACAATCACTGACATTTAGTGAACACAGACCTTTGCCAAGCTCGTGACTTGTCACCCCGACACAGCAGCAACTTGGGATAGGCCTTCCTATATCCCAACTTTCACAGATGGGGAAATCTATATTTAGAGACTGGCCTAAGGTCCAGAGCTAGCAGATGGCAAATACAGGATCTGAACCCGGGCATTCTGACTATAATATGTGTGAACAGAGCTCTCTGGAACAATACTTAAAAGAATTTAAAAAAATAATAATAGTAGTAAGGAAAAATTCATAGTTTCTTATTCTGAACAAGTTACACACAGTATTTTAAATTTGCCTTGATGTCCATTTGTCTGGAAAAACTTACATGCATCATTTCCTAGAGAAAGAGGAATGGACGAGCAACACTCTGCTTCTCTGGTAATAGCCCAAAGTAAATTGATGTAAATAGCTACACAATTTAGGGCACAAATTATTTGGGCAACAGCAAAGCTGAGGACTTAGTTTGTCTGAGAAACTGTGTTGTGTTAGCTTGACTTATAAAACCAAATTCATTTTTAGAACTGTTAGCCATTACAAATTATGAAACACTTTCTGAAGCTTCTGTTTGGCAAATGAGAACAGTTGGGGAAATAAATATGTGCAGGGAAAAGAGCTAAAATATCTTGTGCAAAAAAGAAATTATGATAACTGTGAAAACTAAGTATCAGTACAAATGTCCCTTCTCAAGTTTGGCAGAGATGTCAACATCAGAAT
>NW_007726426.1:23307-25008 GCF_000696425.1 Galeopterus variegatus | reverse complement strand
TGATTCCTCACCTCCACAATGATCTTTTTCCTGACGACTGGAGCTCTTTCCTGGCCCAGCCTGGATAGGATACATTGCTTCTCTGGGCCTTGGCTTTCTGCAAAGTGCAGGAGCCACCTGCCTTACCCTGCCTGACCTTTGGTAGGTGTTAGTGGAGGCCGGGGTTGCCCCTGAAATCTCTGTAAGTTCCCAAGACCTTCCAGTTAAGCTGCCATTTAGCTCCTAGCTACTTCCCTTTCTATCCTGTCTCTAACCTCTGGTTCAGAAGTACTGTGAGAACGTTGAGGGATCTGAGGCTCACTGAGGCAAAGACCTAGAGTTCAAGGTTCAAATGAGGCTCAGGGCTGATCACATCCACTGAAACTAAACATATGCCTGCCCCATGACCCAGCAATTCTACCGCAAAGTATATACCCAGGAAAAATGTGTGTATATCTCCTCCAAATGACATATGCTCATAATGGGCAAAAACTGGACACGGTCCAATTGTACATCAATAGTACAAATGGATAAATAAACTGTGACATATTCATATACCACATATTGCCATGTGTTGTTACATAGCAATAAATAGAATAAACTACTTTTATATTCAACAATATGGATAGACATAATACTGACCGAAAGAAGCTAGACACCTAAAGTACATACTTTATGATTCCATTAAAGTCAAGAACCAGAAACACAAATCGGTGGTGAAAGATGTCAGAACAGGGGTAACTTCTGGGGGAAATGGTGGATCCTGACTGACCTAAAGGAATCGTCTAGGATGCTGCAAATGCCCTAGATATTTGTCCTACTAGTGATTACATGGGTATATACACAGGCAAAAACTCAAAAGCTATGTGTGTTTCTGTATGTATGTTATATTATTTTCCAAAAATTAAAGCAGGGGCTTTTGGGGCTCGGGACTGCAGTCTTAAAACAGTGAAGAGTAAGGGAGATTCCAACTAGGGGGCTCGGGTCGGAGCTATCAGGCCTCAGTGCTCAGTATTCAGAAGAACTCAGAATTCAGAGGCCATAACTGAGATATCTGCAAGTGAGCAATACTAATCGCTACCATCTGTTACGCACTTTCTAGATGCCAGGCTCTAGACAAACACGACCTCATTTAATACTAACGACAACTATACAAGGTAGGTGCTGTTATTATCTCCATCTTACAGAATAATGGCATGCATTGCTCAAGGTCATGCTGCAGCGAGTGGCAGTCACCTGTCCAGGACAGAGGGATGGAATGGTGTCAAGGGGCGGGGGGGAATGGCTTTTCCAGGTTCCTCTTAGTAAAAGATTAATCGAAACTTCAGAAACATAAATTCTTCTTCCCTATATGACCAAGCAATCAGTACACTGAAGTGAGGAATATTTTAAGGAAACAAATCAGGCCCAGGCATACAGTGGCTTCTGCTTTCGTCAGCCAGTACTCTTCCTCCCTTTCCTCTGGAAAAGATCCCACCCAACCCCTGGCCACAGGCATGGACAGTGACCAAGCAGGGCCTATCGGGGTCTCTGCCTTGGGAACGTGACGCTCCAGCGCTGACACACGTATGTGGAAGGGGCCAGGGCCAAGGCATCGCATGAGAGCCAGAAGCCCCTGTAGCTGAGGCCTCTGGGCCACCTGCTCCCCCCTTTCCCACATTTGTTGTGCCACTTTTCTTTCCCTTTTGCAAACTGCCCCAGAGTCTTCTCAACAAATCCTGT
>NW_007726426.1:21726-22185 GCF_000696425.1 Galeopterus variegatus | reverse complement strand
GGTACAGTAAAAGGAACTCCACTTGAACCAGCTTAAGTGAAAAGAGGAATTCATTGGTAAGATCTGGGGAGTTTCACAAGCTTCAAAGACAAGGATGCAGCCACCCGAGGAATGGAACCACGGCTGGAGCCCTGCAGGGAACCCGGAGGCCTCTCTCCACAGCCCTCCCTCTGTATCTCCCTATGCATCTGCTCTACGATTCCCCCTTTCTACAGGTCAGCCTCCTCTCCTACATCCACATGGTGGGACGTAGCCACCACTGCTCCCAGGGTTTGCACGTTCCAAGCTCAAGCACCCTGTCTTGAAGCTTGTGAGCCTGTCTCCAGCTCTTACTCCCAAACCTAAAATCTCAGGGAAAGGACTGATTTGCCCAGCTTGGATTAAATGCCCCAGACCAACCAAATGGGACAGGGGGTCAGGGTCATATAGAAGTATGGCAACTCCTACCACAATTGTGTG
>NW_007726426.1:17364-19524 GCF_000696425.1 Galeopterus variegatus | reverse complement strand
TTATGCTCTGCATCCATCCTGGTAGTCAGCGTCTTCTCTTTCTCATAGTTTTCCCTCCCAAGTATCACCATTCCTCCACTTCCCACTGGCTCTCATCCCCTCCACTCTCCTCTGGGACTAATCTTTCCAGCTGATGCCTGTACGTGAAATTACATGAAATTTCCCATGCCCGTGTGGGCCCTGTAATATTAAACAAGGATATTCCTGCTTACATCTCTGAAGCTATGGATTCTAACCCCGGCTGCACAATAGAATCACTTGGAGAGCTTTTTAAAAATGCCAATGCCAACGCCTTACCCTCAGAGATATTAATTAATTGAGGGTCCTGGTATCAGTAATTCCTAAAAGCTTTTCGGATGATTCTAATTCATAGCTAAGGTTAAAAATTATTGTTTTAATAAGCTTACCTTATCCCAGCCATGAAATCAGCCATTTCCCCTAGGATTTCTGGTTCCTTTAGTGGGGAATGGTATTAGGGACCAAGATCTGGGCTCTAGGAGTACTCGTTGTACTGACTGTCACTGCTTCTTGGTCCTTTCAGCAGACAAAATTAGGAAATTTATACATGTATAATATTNAAACAAACAGTCCTGCAAATGATCATCTACCCTCCTACTTAATACTTTCAGATGACAGGAGCGACTCGCTAACTTATGGGACGTCTTTGCCATCATTTCCCTTATTTCTACGCATTGGTGCTTACTCTACTTCTGAAGCAAAAGAGAAAATAAGCCTGCCTTTTAAAACAAAAGCCCTTTCAAAGATATGAAGATGGTCATTATGCGTCTCCTGTCTTCTCTTCATCAAGCTAAACTTTTGCAATACTACCAAGATATTTCTTCTGGGATCCTTCAATTCTTGAACACTTACCTCTAGTCTGTGACCATCTCTCTTGAAACTCCATCCTGGGAACTGAACTGAATCCAGCCCAAGGTGTGGAGGAACTTTCTGGGGGTGGGATGTGCTATGAGCTTTCTGTAGAAACCACATCACACCATCAGCTCCTGCTTTAAACATATCAGAAAATAAACTGTTTTCTCTAAGATGTGATATCTCACTCACAGTATTACACATCATTTCCATTTTTCTTTAAAGTTACACTTATTTAAGTAGTTGTATCATAGGCCAGTGTTGAACCTAAATGGAATCAATTGTGAAGAAGTTGATTGCTGTCAGGAAATGGTTTTCTTTGTTGGCAAGCAGCAAGGTCACAAGAGGGCTTCTATAGAAGTAAACTACAGAAAACGTCTTTCAAATTGGACATATTCTTTGAGGGAACGGGAGAATAAGAAATGATGTGGACAGTAATTTCCTACACTGGAGGAAAAATAATGAGCCGTGAAAAGAGGTAAAGTCACATAAAATTATATTTGTTGTGTTCATTAGGTGACACACTACACCAAGGACTGAATAAAATAAAAAGGAAGGAAAGGAACATGCCATTTCTGATGCTGACCTCCTGCAGAGAGGGACAGTCCGATCATGTGCTCACCCAGAGGCTGTGCTTCCCGGGAAGACGCAGTTAGAGAGATCAGTTTTGTAATCAACCTTTGGATAACGTGGCCAACGTAATCCTGCCAAAGATTTATCAGTGAGAAGCACGCTCCTGGGAACTGGTCTCCAATGTTTTTCTTAATTCAAAACATTCGCATTTCTTTTTACTGTTTCTCCTTGAATATATCTCAGCTACAACTGGTGAAACTGTCAGTAAAAGGACAAAACTACTCTTCAGAGAAGGGGAACTGATGAAACAGGAGGGAGTGGCATCAAAAGCAGAATGATTGCTGCTACCCGTTGGTCAGATATGGTGGGCTTTCCTATGATGATAACCCTGAGCACCGTTTCTACACTGTCACCACAGCCACACCCCTCAGAAATCGGTACAGTTTCCTGTACCTTGGATAGTGTAACTTCATGTGAATTCCCTCAAGTTACTATTTGGAGAAATACCTTTGCGTGCTCCCCCGACACACATGCAAAACCACTTTTTAGCACTCCTGAGAATCTTTGAAGTTTGAGAAACACAGTTGAGCCCTGACTGGTTTCAAAAACTGTGTCTAATAGAGCTCACTATTTGACACAGATAGTGAGGATGAAGTTTATGCTCTGCATCCATCCTGGTAGTCAGCGTCTTCTCTTTCTCATAGTTTTCCCTCCCAA
>NW_007726426.1:14649-16165 GCF_000696425.1 Galeopterus variegatus | reverse complement strand
GAGGGTTGCGATCCCGTTGCCGGTCCGGTCCGGTACGGGCACGACACTGAGGGTTGCAATCTGTTGCCAGACAGGAAAAAAGACAAAAAAAAAAAAAAATTATTGTTTTAACGCCCCAACATGCCTGAAAAATGTGATGTATGCCATCGTAACA
The DNA here is from genome assembly GCF_000696425.1 of Galeopterus variegatus. NCBI lineage: Eukaryota > Metazoa > Chordata > Mammalia > Dermoptera > Cynocephalidae > Galeopterus > Galeopterus variegatus. The sequence goes on along the minus strand of NW_007726426.1, from coordinate 16,011 downwards.
GGTTCTCATCGACTATTTTCATGGGACATGGGGAGCAACATGCCTGAAGACAGATAGCTTCTAACAATGAGTCCCAGAACACCCTCAGGAATAAACACAACCAAAAATTAAAATCTGATAAAAGAGGATCCTAAAGTTCACACAGAAAAATAAACACACATAAATGGTTAAGAAAACGTCATTAAAGAAGCGCTCTGAGGAGGACTAGTCCAACCAGATATTAAAACACATTACGAAGTCTCTATAATTAAAACAGTGTAGTATTGGCACGTGACTGGATGAACAGATCAAGGAAATAGAATGGAAATTCCAGAAACAGACCCAGCTACAGAGAAAGATAAGTATCTCATAAAGGTTTGCAAATCGCTGGACAATGGTAGTCATTCATAGTAAATGGTGTTGGAACAACTTGATGGCCACTTAGAAAAAGCTAAAATAAGGTCTATTCTTCATACTGGAGAAAAGAATAAACCTCAAATGGATCAGAGACCCAAATGCAAAATATGAAACTATACAAGAAGAAAACATTAAAGTGAATTCCCCTTTAATGTTGGAGTAAAAAAAGACTTTCTAATTATAATTCATAATTCAGGGGCAATAAAAGATAAGATTGATGAATTTGCACAAAAAAGATAAAAATTTTTGTGGTCAAAAATACCATAATAAAAATCAAAAGATAAGTGAAAAACTGGTAATAAACATTTGCAATATATGTATAACAGATAAAAAGTTAATATCCCCAATTTATTTTTTAAAAACTTTTTAAATTGGGGGAAAACGATAAAAAATTATATGTAAAATGGGCAAAAGACATTAATAGATAATTCACAAAAAGGATGTTAAAATGTACTTTAAGCTAATGAAACAATGGTTAGTTTCACTCATAATAAGAGCAGTACAAATTAAAACTTTGCTGAGATAGCATTTATCACCCATCAGATAAAATATCAAAAAGAACAAAACAGACAAAAACATCAAATGTTGTAATATACTCTGTTGGCAACTCTGTGGACAAACACACTCATACATTGCTCATGGGAGTGTAAAATAATACAGCCTCTGTGGAGGGGGAAAAACTACATGTACATTTAGTCTTCAAACTAGTAATCCCACTTTTAGGAATTTACCCTAAAGATACACCTCCAATAACACCAACTACATGCAGACAAGATTGTTCATTAGAGTGTTATTTGTAACTGCAAAATATTAGAAACTACCTATAAGTCCAAGCAAAGGGAATTGGTTGCATAAAATATGGCATATACAGTACACACAAAGGAGTCCCTTGCAGCTGTAAAGAAGAATTGAGGGAGATCTCTATGAACTGATATAAAGTGATTTCCAGGAGACATTACTAAGTTT
>NW_007726426.1:1822-13787 GCF_000696425.1 Galeopterus variegatus | reverse complement strand
GTTGGACTGAGCAAAAGAGTAAATATTTTGATATTGCTGAAATGCAGGATTTCATTGTGGGAAAAGAAACATACAAGTATTGAATGGAGGACAGCAAGAAAAAAAGCCTGATAAGGTAAGTTAAAATTAGAGTATTGGTGTGAGCTCATGATTTCTAAAATAGGTGATAGACAGACAGAGAGATACACATTCACAGATAGATACATACACACAGATGTGTGTGAATATTATACATGTATAAATTTCCTAATTTTGTCTGCTGAAAGGACCAAGAAGCAGTGACACTCAGTACAACGAGTACTCCTAGAGCCCAGATCTTGGTCCCTAATACCATTCCCCACTAAAGGAACCAGAAATCTGGGGGGAAATGGCTGATTTCATGGCTGGGATAAGGTAAGCTTGGAACACCTGGTTTACGAGCAAGTGAGGAAATGCTCAAAAAAATGTCAGGGCATATCATGAAGACACAGGAGCCAACTTGAAGGGGCTTCCAAAGGTCAAACCTGGGACAAATTGAGCACCAAAATAGTTAAAAATAGTAATGAATTATAAACCATTGGAAAATGGGAATTCATGGTCCAAGTAAGGGAGTAGAATATTTGAACTACTTGCAAAAGAATGCTGAGGCGTGACTAGTCAGTGCAGAATGAGTTAGAAAAATCATCATTTTGGAGCGATCACTGTGATGCCTGGATCAGGCAACAATCATCAATGGATGCTAAATCCAGGGGGAAATTTTTAATGAGGAACATGTTACAAAGTGTCTCCCTACAGAATGCATATTAATTACAAGGAACAATAGTAGTAATTATACGGTGGATAAATTGAACAAAACTTTGACAAAAGACAGGCAACAATCATCAATGGATGCTAAATCCAGGGGGAAATTTTTAATGAGGAACATGTTACTAAGTGTCTCCCTACAGAATGCATATTAATTACAAGGAACAATAGTAGTAATTATACGGTGGATAAATTGAACAAAACTTTGACAAAAGGATTAAAATGATCACCAAGGAGGGACATATGCACCTGTCAATGTGATACTCTGAGCACACATTAACTATGCAGTATCCAGCCAAGAATACAGAACCCCAATCTAATCACAAGGAAAAATTAGATAAATACAAAATGAGAAGCATTCTATTTAAGTTTTTAGCAGTAGGCCATGGAAATGTTCCAAGTTAAAGAAGACTAAAGAGACATGTCAACTAAATGCAATACCTGACCCTCGACAGGATCTTGCACTGGAGGTCAAAATGCTACAAAAGACATGATTAGGTCAACTGACAAAATTGGAATGTTGATGGTAGATTAAAGTATTTTACCAATGTGCATATATAACTTTGACAACAGTATCAGGTTATATAAGAGAATATCCCTGTCCTTGAGAAATACTCAAAGCATTTAGGGGTAAAAGGCCATGATATATAAAACTTAACCTCAAATAGTTCAGAAAAAAATAATGGAGAAAGAAAAAGAGAGAGCAGAAGATTAAGCAAAGGGGTAAAATGCTAACAATCTGCTAATATGGGTAAAGTGTACATAAATATTCCTTGTATTAATTTTATTTTAGCAATTTTTACTAAGTTTGAAATTATTTCCAAGTAAAAAGTTTGTTTAAAGTCTTTTAATACTAATATTACAGGCTAGATTCAAAAAACTGTTCAGTCTGTAAAATGCTCACCAATAATTCCTTTCTGTTTCAACTTGAAGATGTACAGTTTGTTGGGCTATTTGTGCTTTTCATAGGTCATTTTACATCTATTCATCAGCAAGTGGCTTTATTTGCAACCGTTGGACCTAGAAAATCCAGTGTCTTTAAAAGACAAGGCCCAGGCTCAAAAGCAATGACTAAGACTCCGGGGCCCACAACAAGTGGCTACGAAGCAAATTTAAATTAACCTTTACAGGTGTGAAATATAGAAGCACTGTCCTTTCCACCACACTGGCATCTGAGAACAACTATTCATAGGATCCTTTGAGTCCTGGGCCTCACTGGCTGCCAGGAAGCTCAGAGACCAATCAAAGCACACAATTGCCTTCCTGTTTCACCACCTAGGTGTTTCTGCCCCATCATGATGTTCCCCTGCCAAGCTAGTTAACACCCCTGTGCACGTGGTACCTGCACACATGCTGCAGTGCCTTGTCTCTCCAAATGTGCTCAGGCCACTCCCTCACCAGGAGTGCCCTCCAACCTACCTGTCCCTACCTGGCTGATTCTCACTCCTCCTTCAAGATCTGGCTTCAAAAGCCTTCCCTGATATCCCAGGGAAGGAGAGGAAGGAAGGAGAGAAGTTAAGTACTGCCCCCATTACTGCACCCTCACTTCTGCCCCAGCACCATGAGTATAACTTTATCCTTGTGGAAACTATGGTCTAGTAAAAATAGCAGATTTTCCCCCGTTTTCCCCTCTAAGCTCCTTAAAGAGCAGAAACCTTGCCTCAGTTATCTTTGTGTCCCCAGATCCTACTAAAGTGTCTAGCACTTTGTTCAACTAAACTGAACTGCATGTCTTTTGTTGTAAGCCACCAAAAGCTCTTTTGTCGAAAGAATATAAATAAAACTGAAATATGAGATACGGTGGGTAGTAAGCGGTAGCTCTACCCCTCAGAAACAGGAACAATCCTTCCTGCAAATATCTTTTTGCTGGGTCTAAAGTGTCACAATAGAAAATAAGGAAGGGACCTGTAACAGAGAATGAACTACATACCTGGTTTGACTTGAGGAAAACAAACCTTTGGTGCTGTTTTTCAGGGTAACTGAGACTTTCATGTGAGAAATAGCAGCTAATTATTGGGTGCTTAATCATGTAATACTGCCTTGTCTTGAAATAGAAAAAGCAGTATACTGAGCTGTTTTGACCTAAGGTGACAGTTTATAGTAACATAAAAGCAAATTTTAAGCACAACTCATATTCCCCATAAAGTATTTACTAGCTGGACACATGTTCTTTGCTGATTAAAGGCAGAGCCACAGTGAACCACTTGAGTTACTTTTAGCCAGAGACAGAAAAGATTTCTTATCCTTGAAAATTAAGGGGTGAGGTGCTCATTTGATTTTGCCACCTCTAGGGAGTGTGTGTTTCATTCCTTCTCAGGAGGGCTGGTGTTCTTCCTACTCTTATGCAGCATTAACAGCTTTTCTGAAATGTGATTGTAAAAGTGCTATCCCATTATACATTTGGTATCTGTGTCCTTAACTAATACTCCAGCTTTGCTGTAGTTTATCAAATAGCATTACTTTCCTTTGCATGAGTTCTTCTCACCGCCTCCTAACTTAGGGCATAAAATCCACTGCTGGAGCAATTTTCTCCAAAGACCTTTCAGTTTGGCGTCCTGAAGTATATGCTTATGCTTGCACCCCCTTTGCAGATTCAGAGGTACTTGGAGTCTGGCCCCTGCTCCCGCCAAAGACAGAGAATGCTTTAGCTCTGAGATCACTGACCTTCCCAGTCCATGAAATCCAAACCTATGTATTAGCAGAAGAGAAGAGCAGAAAGAAAAACAAGGGACACAGAGGAAAAGCAGGCAAACAAGGGAAGAGGGAGAGAGGAAGAACAGAAACAAAGCCCAGGAGTGGTAAAGCTACCAGGAACTGACCCCTGCTCTAGTTTTCTTAACACTTACAAAGGGAGACTTTCTTGACTGAGTTCAGGAAAGCAGGCAAACAAGGGAAGAGGGAGAGAGGAAGAACAGAAACAAAGCCCAGGAGTGGTAAGGCTACCAGGAACTGACCCCTGCTCTAGTTTTCTTAACACTTACAAAGGGAGACTTTCTTGACTGAGTTCAGTATTCTTCCAGCAGCTACTATCAAAGGACAGAATGTTTTAAAGACTAACATCACTTTCACTTTAAAACCACCCAGGTATGGCATAAGTGTATAGTAGTATAATACGAAAAACATGGAATTTAAAGGTAGAAGGCCCAGTTCAGTTTACAGTTCAGTTTGAAGCCTTGGTAAAGGCACTAAACCTTTGCATCTCAGTTTCCTCATCTGTTAAATGGGGATAATAACAGCCACCACCCACGATTTTTGTGGGCACCAAATGACTATGCACTTGAAAGGGTAGGCTTGTGGGGGTTTTTTTTTAATTGAAACATAATTGATTATACATATTGGGGGGGTACAGTGTTGACTATCATTATTTGCAAACAATATGTGATGATCATATCTTTATTATTACAAATAGTAATTATTCGTTGTGCCCCTTACACAGTTTCTTCTTAGCCCCCTCTCCCTCCACCTTTCCCACCTTTAGTAACCATAGATTCATTCTCCCCTTCTGAACATTCAGCTTATTATTGTGGTCTTGCTTGCTTGCTTGCTTGCTTGCTTGCTTGCTTTCTTGCTTTCTTTCCTTCTTCCTTCCTTCTTAGCACCCACTTATGAATGAGGACATGTGGTATTTCTCTTTCTGTGTCTGGCTTATTTCACTTAACATTATTTTCTCAAAGCCCATCCATTTTGCTGCAAAAGGCAGAATTTCATTCTTTTTTGTCTTGCTTTGTGTAATGCATCCATTTATACCTTATTCTCCTTACAAAAAAACAATGCCACTATTGTTATTTGCTTAAATGCGATCAGTGTTATAAAAGATTGAGTTCAGGTTACTCATCACCTTGGTCACTTCAGATTTCATTAATTTCAGCATGGAAATCATTTTTAAAAATATAACTTGATGCATAAAGAATTATTTTTAATTGACTGTCATTTTTATTTTGCTAAGCTTATTGTTAATTTTTTTACTTTATATATTTTATTTTCAGTTATAGAAAATTACACCTACTTCTTTTTTATATTTTTATTTCTCCGTTGAAAGTTCCTATTTTTTAAATTCATTAAAAATGTGTTTTGCTTACTTTATTGAGCAAAATTTTTTTCACATTTTAAAAATAAGTAATTCCCTAATATAATCAAACATTAAACATGCTTAAATGTCTCCAATTCTCTCCCCCTCCCTCTTTCTTTCTTACAACTGATTTGTTTGATCAGGATCCAAACAAGTTCTTCTTGTTGCATTGGTTGCTGTCAGCTATCTCTTAAATTTCTTTTAATCTATAGGTTCCCCCTTCATTTAATTTTTTCCCCTTTACCTCATTAAGTTTCCCAAGGTCTGGATTTGCTGGCTCCATCCCAGTAGCATCATTTAACATGCTCTGCTGAGGCCTGCACTGCCTAATGATAGGTTGCTGGATCCTGAGCGTTGGTCTCAGGTTAGATTTGGCTTCAGAGGTATGTCTTCTCAATGCAGGAGACCCATTATGTCTGATCATCTCTCTGTGACTTTAGCGGACATTGATGATCATTTGCTACAGCCATTATTTCAATAGGCATTTGCGAAATACCATATTCTAATTATTTTATTCCCTCTTTATTTACTAACTGGGATAATTCAACAGACAGAAATGTTCCCTCCTCAGCTATTGATGGTTACCCTGAAGAACAATTCATACAGGAAAGACAGGATAAATGCTTGATTCATCCCTTTTACATACTAGTTACAGAAAAATGAATTGTTTCCCTATCATTTTCCAAAGAGACTGAGAGTTTGTTTGCTATTGTTTCATTGTCACTGTGTGTGTGTGTGTGTGTGTGTGTGTGTGTGTGTGTGTGTGTGTGTGTGTGGTGGTGGTAAGATTTAGTTTCTTTCTCTTTCTCATTTGCATTTTTGTTGTACCACTGGGTTTTGTTCTTTCTTGTGGATCCATGGTAGTGATTATCATTTTTCAGATTCCAGATACAGGACTCCCTTGAGGATTTCTTGCAGGGCTGGTTGTGAACACCCATAGTTTTTAGTTGTCTGGAAAATACACTATTTCTCCCTCATTTCTGAAGGATAGCCTTGCTGGGTATAGTATTCTTCACTGACAGTTTTTTTCTTTTACTATTTCGAACATATCATCCCATTTTCTTCTGGACTGTAGAGTTTCTGTGGAGAAGTCTGCTGTTAGTCTGATACAGACTCCCTCATAGGTGACTTCACACTTTTGCTGATTTTAAGATTCTCTCTTCATCTTTGAGCTTTGCCAGTTTGACTATAATGTGTATCGGAGAGGATCTTTTTGTGTTGAATCTGTTTGGTGATCTTTGAGACTCCTGGATCTGAAGGTCCATAACTCTCCTTATACCTGGGAAGTTTTCTGCTATTATTTCAGTGAATATGTTAGTTTAGCTAATGGTTTGTCTATTTTGTTTATCTTTTCAAAAAACCAACTTTTTGTTTCATTGATCTTTTATGTGTTTTTTGGGTCTCTATATGACTTAGTTCTGCTCTGATCTGAGTATTTCTTTATGTCTATTATATCTACATTGATGTCTGGTCATCTGGAAGAGGGGTTGCTCCTTCTATTACTCTGGAGTGGGCTTTGAGGAGAGAGACTTCCTCTTCTTTATCCAGTCTCCACTGTTGACTCTTCTTGTGTCAACTCAGTTGAATGTCTGGCAGGCCACCTGTAAGGATAACTGCTGCTACTCCTGTGGTGACAAGCTGCTTTTGAGGCAGCCGTGGCTGTGGCAGTAACTGTTGTGGGCCACCTGCACAGAAGTGGTGTTTTCAGCACGCTGCTTGCCTGCTTACAGGTGGTGGTTGCTGCCTGCAGCTCCTGCCTTTGACTCTGGGTGAGAAAGGGTAGGTTTTTATTTCAACCATGAGTGGAGAGATGGTTAATGTGCCTGTACTTCAAGGATTCTGAGAACTAAAAGACAAATACACCCAACAAGGAAAATCAAGGTACAATTGCTTTACATTACTAAATTATATTCATGTGCTCATGTATCTACATGTATTTCTATGTATTACATAACAAAACGAGGAGCCTTAAAAGGAACACAGGTATTTTTCAAATATTTGGAGAGCTGACATAAGAAAGACGGATTAGCTATATCCAGAACGGTTCAAAGATAGAACCTCAGTCAGAGCAGAAGGTAAAAACTACGGGGAAACAGATGTGGGATCAATGTAATAAGAATCTTTCCAATGTTGAGAGCTGTCAGAAAATGAGGTGACTCTCAGGAAGGGAATGAACTGCCTGACAGTGAAAATACTTAGCATGAAAGAATGAAGATCCACAGGCAGCCCTTCACCAGGCAGGCAGAAGGCAGGAAGCACACATGGGACCTCAACAGCCACGGGAAGACCTCTGGCAGACTGGCAGGAGGCAGGAAGTGCACCCAGGGCCCTAAACAGCATCAGCAGGCAGCTCTTTCCACTGCTGCAGAAACCACTGCCACACATGATAAACCACAGCCACTTACATCACAGGGTGGCTTGCTGCCACAGCAGCAGTCACCATTGCCGTGCAAGCAGCCCACAGATTACTCAACTGCACTGATAAATGAGAGTCACAGGCAGAGCATGGGAAAAGAGGTGAGCAAGCACAGATCCATGACCCAGTGGCCCAGCCCTTGGGGGTAATTACACTGCCACACGTGGTAGTACTCCTGGGGGTGGAAGGTACATGTGCAGCCCACATGACTGCCTTGTTCTGGGACAAGACACGTGCAGAATCCCCCAGGAGTACAGAAACTAGAAAACTCAAAAAGAGTAAGGTCTCAATCACCATGAGGCCATCCTCCAACCAGGGGAAGCAAGGACCAAGAAGGAGTCTCTGCCTGTAGAAAAGAGGAAAGAGAAACCCCACCAAGGGTAACCCATTCAAACTAAGGAGCTCCAATATACCCGCAATGCACCCATGAGGGACACGAGAAACTAGCCAGGGTGCCAACAAGCCCAACCAGTGTCTCCCACCCTAGCCAAAGAGTGACAAAGCAACCAGGCACTTCCCCCAAGAATTCAAGAGCTTACCCATGCTCCCAACAAACCAACACAGTGTCACTAACCTCAGCAAGGAATCTAAGTGCAAGTCACCTATAAGAGAGTCCCCATCACACTAACAGCAGACTGTTCAACAGAAACTCTATAAACCAGAAGAGAAAGAGATGATATGTTCAAAATAGCAAAAGAAAAAAACTGTCAGCCAAGAATACTATATCCAGCAAGGCTATCCTTCTGAAATGAGGGAGAAATAGTGTATTCCCCAGACAAACAAAAACTATGGGAGTTCACCACCATGCAACCAGCCCTGCAAGAAATCCTCAAGGGAGTCCTGCATCTGGAACCTGAAAAACAATAATCACAACCATGAATCCACAAGAAAGAACAAAACCCACTGGTAGGACAAAAAAGCAAATGAGAAAGAGAAAGAAAGTATATTTTACCACCTCAAAAAAACAACAAACATTGAAGAGAGGGGAACAAAGGAACAAAAGATATTCAAAATATCCAAATAAAAATTGATAAATGCCAGGAGAAAGAAAATACCTTTTAATAACAACCTTAAATGTAATGTAAATGGATTAAATTCCTCACTCAAAACACACAGTCTGATTGATTGAAATAAAAAACTAGATCTAACTATATGCTGCCTTCAAGAGACTCACTTCACCTGTAAAGACTCACACAGACTAATAGTGAAGGGATGGGTAAAGATATATCATGCAAATGGAAACTAAAAACAAGCAGAAATAGATATTCTTATATCAGATAAAATAGACTTTAAACTAAAAACCATAAAAAGAGACAAAGAAAGCCATTATATAATCATAAAAGGATCTATCCAGCAAGAAGACATAACAATCATAAATATATATGCAGCCAACACTGGAGCACCTAGATGTGTAAAGCAAACACTATTAGGCCTAAAGAAAGAGAGAGACTCCAATACAATAATAGTTGGGGACCTGAACACACCTCTCTCAGCTTTGGACAGATCATCTATGCAAATAATCAACAGAGAAACACAGGATTTAAAATACACCTTAAACCAATTGGACTTGGCAGACATCTACAGAACAGTTCACCCAACAACTACATAATATACATTCTTCTCATCAGCACATGGGACATTCTCCAGGATAGACCACATGTTAGGTCACAAATCAACTCTCAACAAATTTTAAAAACTGAAATCATTTCAAGTATCTTTTCAGACCACAACAGATTAAAACTAGAAATCAACAACAAGTGAAATGCTGAAAACTATACAAATACATGGAAATTAAACAGCATGCTCCTGAATGACCTATAAGTCCAAGAAGTTATAAAATAGGCAATAATCGAAAAATGTCTTAAAACTAATGAAAATAAGGACTCATCATACCAAAACCTGTGGGATACTGCAAAAGCCATGCTAAGAGGGAATTTTATCAGAATAAATACTTACATCAAAAGGACAGAAAGATTTCAAATACACAACCTAATGCTATACCCAACAAGAACAATCTAATCCTAAAATTAGTAGACAGAAAGAAATAATTAAGATCTGGGCAGAACTACAAGAAGTAGAGACCCAAAAAAAGAAATGAAAGATCAATGAAACAAAAAGTCAGTTTTTTGAGAAGATAAACAAAATAGATAAGTTATCTAGGCTAACTAAAAAAAAGAGAGAAGACCCAAATAACAAAAATCAGAAATGAAAAAGGAAATATTACAGCCCATACCACAGAAATACAAAGAATTATTAGAGACTATTATAAACAACTATATGCCAACATATTTGAAAACCTGGAGGAAATGGATAAATTTTTGGTTGTGTATAAACTACCAACATTGAACCAAGAAGACATAGAAAACGTGACCAGACCAATAACAAGCAACGAGATTGAAGCAGTAATCAGCAGTCTCCTAACGAAGAAATGCCCAGGACTGGATGGCTACTGATGAATTTTGCCAAACTTCAAAGAGGAATTAATAACAATTCTCTTCAAACTACTCCAAAAAATTGAAACAGGCTATTCTCCCAAATTCATCCTAAGGGGTCAGCATCACTCTGATACCAAAAACAGACAAACATATGACAAAAAAAGAAAACTATAGACCAATATCTTTGACAAACATAGATGCAAAAATCTTCAATAAAATATTAGCAAATAGAATACAGCAACACATCAAAAAAATTATATACCATGATCAAGTGGGATTCATCCCAGGGATGAAAGGATGGTTCAACATATGCAAGTTAATAAGTGTGAAACACCACATCAATAAAATGGACAAAAACAATATGATTATCTCAACAGATGTAGAAAAAGCATTTGACAAAATTCAACATCCTTTCATGATAAAGATTCTCAGAAAATTAGATAGAGAAGGAAATTATCTTAACGCAATAAAAGCTATATATGACAAACCCACTGCCACTATCATCCTGAATTTTGAAAAGCTGAAAGTTTGTCCTTTGAGAATGGGAACAAGATAAGGATGCCCACTCTCACCACTACTGTTTAACATAATATTGAAAGTACTATCCAGAGCTATCAGGCAAGATAAAGAAATAAATGGCATCCAGATTGGAAAAGGCAAAGTCAAATTGTCCCTGTTTGCAAGTGACATGATCCTATATATAGGAAAGCCTAAAGACTCGACCAAAAAACTCTCAGAGTTGATAAACGATTTTAGTAAAGATGCAGGATACAAAATCAACATGCAACAATCAATCACATTTTTGTACTCCAACAACAAACTAGCAGAAAATCAAGAAAGCTAGCCCATTTACAGCAGTCATCAAAAAATAAAATACCTAGGAATCAATTTAACCAAGGAGGTGAAAGATCTCTACAATGAGAACTGCACAACACTGCTGAAAGAAAGTAAAAGTGATACAGAAAGATAGAAAGACATTTCATACTCTTGGATTGGAAGAATTAACATTGTGAAAATGCCTGTATTACCCAAAGTAAGCTACAGATTCAATACAATCCCCATCAAAATATCAATGACATTCTTCACAGAAATAGAAAAAACAATCCTAACATTTATATAGAACAACAAAAGACCCTGAACTGCCCACAAAATCCTGAGCAAAAAATATAAAGCCAGAGGCATAATATAACCTGACTTCAAATTATACTACAAAGCTATATTAACCAAAACAGCATGGTACTGGCATAAAAACATACACTCAGACCAATGGAATAAAACAAAGAACTCAGAAATCAACCCAAAAACCTAGAACATACATTGAGGAAAAGATTAATCACCAAGAACATACATCTAGTCACCAAGAACATCCATTGAGGAAAAGACTGCCTGTTCAATAAATGGTGCTGGGAAAATCAGACATCCATATGTAGAAGAATGAAACTAGACCAGTACCTTTTGCCATACACCAAAATCAACTGAAAATGGATTAAATAAACATAAGACCTGAAACTATAAAACTGCCAAAAGAAAACATAGGGGAGGCTCCAGCTGCAACATGCTGACAGCCAGCAGAGAGAGAACATGCATATTGATGCATTGAGGTCTCTGTCTGTGTTTGTTATTTTCGCCGGCCCTCCCTTTCCCTTTTCGGATACCCACAACTCGACTGGAGTTGGTCTCCGGCAAAGAGTGGAATCTCAAGATGGCAATGGGTCTGGAGCGAGCGTGCCAGAAGACAGCGTGAGCCTGAGAAGTGTGCGCTGTGCTGCCAGAGTACTATTTGCATTTCCAAGAGCAACAAAAAAAGAATAAATCATTGATCAACTAATCTACAATGACAAAAAAGCAACTACAGATTTGCCGTTTCAGGGCCGACACAAAAGAAGATTCCTGAGAGTGCCCAAGCCGTGCAGCAGGACCGAGTGAGCAGACCGAGGCAACAAAGGCCAAGAAAGATGGCAGTGATGATGCAGAAATGGAGAGGAAGGCGCTGGACGGGCCCAGCTCTGTGAGCTCTGTGAGTGACCCAAAGCCCAGCCACGCTTGCGGGGCACATGCCCGTCCGGCTCCCACCTACCACACCAGGCTAGGCACTGGCACCAGCGCTGCCTCCATTTTCTTGGGTGGGGGCGGAGCCGGCCAGCTCGGATCGGCCAGGCCTGCCCTCCTCGCTAGGCGTGGCTCCTCACTGAGCCGTGCCCCTTGCGTGCCTCGGTGCGTGACCCCCAGGGCCTGCGGACCGGCCCACAATCCCACTCCCCC
>NW_007726426.1:0-822 GCF_000696425.1 Galeopterus variegatus | reverse complement strand
ATTTCTGGTTGGGAGAGGTGAGGCCGGAGCGCTCTCGAGCTCGCTTGAACCTGCCGGAGAGTTGACTGCTGGCAGGCACCCGAGTGCTGGGGGGATTCAAAGAGGAACTGTGTGCTGTAGGATCCTCCCCCGAGGAGCTCACACCCTGGTGTTGGAGATAACTCAACTACACAATTAACCGCAATACCAGGAGGAAAGTGAGAAGCCCAGAGAAAGCCTTATCCAGAGCCACAAAAGCACCCAGAACATCCCTACCAGAAACCTGAAAGTCTTCCTGGGCAGGGCGGGGCAGAGCACGGGCTTGAAGTCCCGGCTGATAGACAAGGATTGCAGAAGACATGCCCCAGCCCTGTACTGAGCGCACAGAGTGGGGAGGGGTCCGGCAAAGGAGGCAGAGTCTCTGCAAAAAAATACACACCCTGTGGGCCGCCTCTGCAAGGTCCAACAGCCCCACCTAGTGCACACAGAGTGGGGAAACGCCCGAATAGTGAGGTGGAAACTCGGCAGAACACACATACCCTGTGGGGCCAGCAGGGCAGGATCCAGCAGCCAGAAGCAGAACACACGGAACAGGGAGAACTACACGGGAAGTGGAAGATCAAAAGAGTCCACACACCCTGTGGTACCATCCCGAGATCCAGCAGCCTACTAGAGTGGAGGCTTCGCGGAGAGGCCCAAGACCCGAGGTAAACACACAAACAAGACAATAGAGGCCAACTGAGCAGTCACAGAGGTACTCATATCAAATTGACAAACACAGTCATACCTTAGTTAGTCAAGAGAGTCAAACCTGTGCACAGTGAAACTCCCTGCCAAAATGAA
>NW_007726425.1:735844-736172 GCF_000696425.1 Galeopterus variegatus | reverse complement strand
GGAAGCGCGGTGGCGCTCCCGCCAAGGGTTCGGATCCCACATGCAGACCGGCCGCTCACTGCCTGAGCAGGGGGCGGGAGCAACACCAAGGGTTGCGATCCCGTGGCCGGTCCCGGTCCAGTACGGGCGCGACACTGAGGGTTGCGATCGGTTGCCAGTCACGAAAAAAGACAAAAAGGAAAAAAAATAATAATAATAATAAATGAAAAAAGAAAGATACAATAATCACAATAATATGTTAAACTTTTTAAGAGAAGAGAACAGAACCGAGGTTTCCAGGAGTGGGAAAGGGGGTGGGGGAAGGGCAAAAGGGAGGAATTGGTAAAGG
>NW_007726425.1:726693-732757 GCF_000696425.1 Galeopterus variegatus | reverse complement strand
GCGCTGGGAGCGCAGTAGTGCTCCCGCCGCAGGTTCGGATCCTATATAGGGATGACCGGCGCGCTCACAGCGCTCACTGGCTGAGCACAGTGCGGCCGGTCTCAAAAAGGACAAAAAAACCTCCTTTATCACTAAAAATCTTCTGAAACCCCACTTACCCTGTGTAATCAAAAAGGTAACAGTGATTTAAGTTTCACTGAACTTAAATGGGGAGAGTGATAGAGACCAGAGGTTAAGAGCACAAGGCCAGGTATTAGTCCTGGCTGTGCCTCTCACTAGCCATGTGACCTTGAGCCTAGGCCTCCATATTTCTCATCTGCAAAGTGGGAATAATAATAATACCCACCTCACATGGTTGCTATCAAGAGTAAATGAGGAGATCTATTTAAAGCACTGAGCATACATTACAAAGCACTTAATAAATTTTAGTTATAATTATTATATTTTCCTCATGTTATGATCATAAATTCTGGATGGTTTAAATGGAAAAAAATCCACATTTCTTGTATAAATTAAGATTTATCAAAAGTACAACATAATTCTCAAAATAAGCTTATTTAGAACTCCTAACCATTTTCAGCTATGTAACATGTAACAATATTTAGAACATTGATATATTTGATATAAAAAGTAATCCATACATTCCCATTGCCAAAGACCTTTAGAATATTATTTTATCTTTAAAAATGTTAAGAAACTGAAAATTTTGAGCTGGTGACAAGGTAAATTTTTTGTTATTTTTATCAGCAATCTAAAATAAACAACTTTGTTTCATTTTGTGATTCTTGATTAGTAGAGTCATCAGGGAAGTCATCGAGTATATTGAAATCTGGTTACTCAACTCTTCAGTTTTACTCTGGCTGTTTTGGTTTGTTTTATTTTGTTTTGCTTTTTATATTATGACAATCCTGATTCTAAAGTTGTCACTTATGCAGATACCAATAGAAATGAAAATTTTGACAAAGGATAAAATTATGCTCATAAAAATATGTTCTGGATATTTTAGATTCTTCAAAGAAAGAACCAAGGTGGAATTTTTGGAAGTATCTTGTCAACCCTGAGGGTCAACTTGTGAAGTTCTGGAGGCCAGAGGAGCCCATTGAAGTCATCAGGCCTGACATAGCAGCTCTGGTTAGACAAATGATCATAAAAAAGAAAGAGGATTTATGAAAATGGCATTGAGCCATTCTAATGCAATAGTCAGAACAGAGAACTGTCTCCATGACGGTTTGGTCTCATTTTAAACACTCTGACAATTAAATGTGGCACTGAAGGATGAGTTCTGTTTTCAGGTTATCTTGCTAGTCAGTGGTTAGAGATGTTACTCAAAGCAAAAATAAAGAGTAACCATTGAATCAAAATGAAATATATTAAGTACTTCATCTGACACATACTAAAAAAATTCAGAATACAGTCACCACTGTGCTATAATATTCTATTGTTCCACTTGACATTTTCTAGGATTGTACTTGATGAAGATGCCAACACACTAGACCACTGTTTGGATTCGAGAATACTCTGTGTGACTGAAATTTTTGGAGTAACCAACTGTAAATGGCTATGTTGATGTAATAAAACACAAAATAAATGTTGAAAAATGTAAAATATATATACATAGATTCAAATCTTTATATATGTTTGTTTCACGTACAGGATTTTGTTTTTAAGTACAGGTTCTTAGTGTTTTTTTACTATACCTAGTCAAGTAGTCATTTATAAATGATACTACCATAACATTTGAAAAAGACTTTATTATTTTCAATATTTTTCTCCCCATTATTTTCTAGAAGCAACTTGAATTCCATAAATGGAATATTAACAGTAGAGTCAGTCTTTATCCCAAGTGTAGGAAAAAGAACATGTGTATATGATCATTTAGCTTGGTTTCTTATCAGTTGGTTTTGGTTGCTAATGTATTCAGACAAGATTAGCCATCTGGAAAGCATTCAGTGCTGCACCATTCTGATAGCTAAAGTCGTAAAAATCAACTCCAAACACTCAAAATGCTAATTTTAAAAAGGAGGTGATTGCAATCATACAAGTCCTAAAATGCAGATCAGCAATCACTGCACTTTTTGGTAGGGTCAAAATATACTTTTTCTCTCAAAGTCATAACCTTTCTGTTTTGCCTGCCTTATAATTATTGACTAACAAAATAATAATTGCCAGTTTGGTGTAAGTTAATTATTGCCCCATAAATTACATGTTCATTGCACAAAAGAATTAAAGAGAAAGACTAGAGCAAAAAAAAAAAAAAAAAAAAAAAAAAAGGAAAAAAATTCCGTAAAATTTGGGTAAAAAAGAAAAAAAAAAAAAAAGGGAAAAAATTCCCTGAAAATTTGGCTAAAAAGGAAAAAAATTCCGTAAAATTTGGGTAAAAAAGAAAAAAAAAAAAAAAGGGAAAAAATTCCCTGAAAATTTGGCTAAAAAGGAAAAAAATTCCGTAAAATTTGGGTAAAAAAGAAAAAAAAAAAAAAAAAAAAAAAAAAAAAAAAAAAGGGAAAAGATTCCTGTAAAATTTGGCTAAAAAGGAAGAAGATCCAATTTAAATAACCTATGACTTGACTCCCAAATTCTGACCTAATGGATGTAAGTGAATATGCTTTTTATAGTGAATTCAGTAATGCCACCACTGTATAGTTCTTGATAAGTGTTTGGACTAAAGTTCTTAGAGAAACAAAAATATTTCCTAGAGCACCTTCTGCTTCAAAGTATAAATCCAACCCCCCAGCTATGAATGTGCTTAATAAGATATTTGGAGATCAAGGTGTAGTTTCCATCAGAGGTCAAGAGGATTTACAGAGACAGCCTCGAGAATGCCATATTAGTGTGTCAGCAAACCTGCTTCTACCTCTCACCAGCTGCATGACTTTGGGCAAGTCACTTATCTATTTTAACTTTGGTTTCCTCACCTGTACATTGACCAGGGGTCAAAAGGAACAAAAAGCCCCTTCCAATTCTAAAAGTCAGTGAATATTCTTACCAAGGTGTTTTAACTGACCAGAAATCAGAACTAACCTGGATTGTTGGCAAAGAAACAGAACCCACCTAACAAGTCTGTCCTTTGCAATTTTGCCCCAAGAGCCTTTTAGCAATTTGAATTCTGAGCCTCTAAGCAAAATTTTGTTCAAAGCAACTGTTCCAAGTGGTACCCCACTTATGACTTAATGACTTCTGTGAGCTGCTAATAGTGCTGTGGCACTGCTGGGTGTACTATGTCTTACATTAGGGGTGTGAGCAGAACTGTATATATAACAGCACCACACAGGCAATGTAGACACCCCACTGCCAGATGAATGGTGATGGAGCTATGCTGGAGGACGACCAGGACTGTCCTGATGAACGTGATTCAGATGTCCATCCTGCCATAGGTCACTAGTTCTCTCCAAAGCCGGAGAAAGTGGGTCCCTTCACCTATATATCTCTAACTCTGGTTACCTTATTCAAGCTACATTCTCTTCCACAGTCGGTGCTTGATTCTCTCCCTTTGCCCTTTGGGTACTCAGAGCAGACAAGCAGGGATTTGAAAGTATGCTATATGTATTGCCTTGAAAGAAAGGAAACATGTCCGTCCACTCAGGGTTCCGTAACAATTAGACTATGTGTGCTGAGAGAAGGTGTTTGCTGACGTGCTGCTACCCATAACTCAAAAGTCTCATATGAATATGTCTGGACAAACACACACTGAGAGAGGGTTGCATCTTTCTTGAATCGGGCAATCTTTCTTGAATCTTGTCTCAGCATCAAAAAGTCTGGGCCATAGACTGCTACAGGATGCCTGAACTAAGGAGCATAACAGAAAACTATCAGGCATCACAGGAAAGGGTATTCAGCTGCTGTCCTCCTGACAGAGGAAAGGGGTGAAATCAAGTGCATTTTAACTGTGGCAAATAAGTTATTGACTTTAAGTTTTCTTTGGTTTGTTTTGTTTGGGGGATGGAGAGGAATACTTCATATTAACTCCTGGTCTTCGTCTCATGGCAGCTGTAGCAATACAATGTTGGGGATTGGAATAAATATAAATTTGCCTAAAATATACCCTAAAGTTGTACTTCATTTTTTAAAATGCTTAATAATTATAGTGTATCTAAAGTATGTATATATGTACATATATAATTCGTAATCACTGTAGTATGGGGGAGGGGCTAGCTGGTTAGTTCAGTTGGTTAGAGCACAGCCTTGTAACACCAAGGTCAAAGGTTTGGTTGCTGGTACACACCAGCCACCAAAAATAATAATAATAATAATAACAATAATTGTAGTATACATAGCATGTATATATTAATGGATGGTAAATGTTTAACAACAGACTCTGGAGGAGGAATCCTGCCTTGCAGCATCTGCCAGTTTCCGTGGTGTAAATGATCTGCCAGTTTCCGTGGTGTAAATGCTCCTCCTGTATGGCCAATTTCAATCTACCAATGTTTTAATAACTAGCTTGCAAATTTTCTGAAAGTTTAACAATTGGTTCTCACAAACAATATGAGATGACTCCAGCACCCCAAAATACTTAAAAATTAAGTTGGTTAGAGCACAGCTTTACAACCCCAAGGTTACAGGTTCAGACCCCGGTACTGGGGCCAGCCACCAAAAAAAAAAAAAAAAAAAAAAAAAAAAAAATTTTTAAAAATTTGACTTGATCAGGCTATCATAAAGAAAACAAAAAAAAAAAAAAAAAAAAAAAAAAAGAAAAATTCTTAAAAATTTGACTTGATCAGGCTATCATAAAGATAACCAAAGAGAAAAATCTAGAGCAAAAAGCATACCATATATACTCTTTATTTTTATTACAAATATACTATTTTGACAAGATATATAAAAATGTGGAAGTATATGCTGTTTCTGAATTATGAAAAGCCAGTAGCAGTATGCTGCCAAATCAGACGAAAATCTATTGACCTAACTGGATCATCTACAGATAATCTCAAGTAGGAAAATGGTCCAGTAAAAAAAAAAAAAAAAGAAAGAAAGAAATGTGGACAAAGCCAAGAAAGAAAAACAAAAACTATATTTCTTTATACTTATTTTCCTTTAAAAAATGAACTATGTTTCAAAAAACTGCCTTGCATGAGCTGAAATGTTGAGTCGACACTATATAAACTATCATATTAATTCATGGTGTCCCTTAGAAAAATGACATGTTTAGGGGAAGCTGATATGGGGACTCTTTGTCCATATTTAGTCCTCAGCTTAATTTCATCTTTCCCATGGAATAATAAAATTCTAATAACTGTTATGCCTGGAAACTAATCCAACACACTCTTCCTTCCCACTTTAACCTTCCTCTTCTCCAGCTGAACTCTTAAGGCCACCTTACCCTGCAGACTGACACATTGCCTTTGTGGGGAATAAAGAGCAGCAAGCCGGGGGAATTGGGAAGCCATTCAGAGGGCAGTAATGGGAAGTGCTGTAGTTACTGCTCAGCACCAGGGAACAGCATGGTGGCCGCCCCATGAGAAAACACCTAAGAGGAAATACTTTACAACCAGCAGAGCCTCCCTCCTCGTTTTCCATCCCTTTCCCTCTGCTTGTCCCTTGACTTCCCAGTGTGTATACCTCTCTCTTCCTCTCACTCCTATGGAAACATTTTCTTTTTGAATTTATATCTTCATTTTCCTCCTAACTCATTGATCTCTTTATTTTTCTATTTATTCCTTCCCTCCTCATCATCTCAATAATATGGAACTAGTGAACAGAATTAAATATGTATTCTGTTTATTGGGTATAAATGTTGGCATTTTATGTGTTGCTCTTTAACTTAAAAAATTAAAACACAAAGGCCAAGCCTTCTAAATTTAGTAGGTTTTATTTTTATCAATAGGTCAGTGACTGTATAGAAAATAACATGTTGAAATTTAACCTTTAAAAAAAAACAAGATGAAAACAATATTTACATGGAAGGGATACTTAAACACAAAGAGCCTGAGAAAGGAATAATATTGGTCAACAACAAAAAGAGGATAAGATTTGAAAGTAGTAAAATGCATAAGAATCAAATTATATGTACCTGTTTAACCCATGTTCTAGAAATATGCTTAAATTTAAATAAGGTATGCATAAAAAT
>NW_007726425.1:724659-725946 GCF_000696425.1 Galeopterus variegatus | reverse complement strand
GTACCTGTTTAACC
The DNA here is from genome assembly GCF_000696425.1 of Galeopterus variegatus. NCBI lineage: Eukaryota > Metazoa > Chordata > Mammalia > Dermoptera > Cynocephalidae > Galeopterus > Galeopterus variegatus. The sequence goes on along the minus strand of NW_007726425.1, from coordinate 725,932 downwards.
CATGTTCTAGAAATATGCTTAAATTTAAATAAGGTATGCATAAAAATTATTGACCAATAATTGATAATCCAATACAGTAGAGAGTGTGATATATTTCTCACATCTCATTTAGCTTATAACTAACTGATGAGATCACCAAAGTCAGTTCCACTGACTTGCTGCAAATGTCCATGTGAGTGGACGACTAGTCTGGGACCCAGCTCTTATCGGACAGTGCTCCATGGGCCAAAATACTTAAAATCACATTGCGTGGCCACTTCTTCCCACTTCACAAGCTAGAGCCCATGCTCTCTTCCAAATATTTTACAAGCCTGTGGTTTTACAGAAAATGAAGTAAAGAACTGAGGCAAATCTTCCAAACAATTCAACCCATCCCCCACCAAAAATTCCCCAATTTTCTTGATATTTCAAGTGAAAATGTTTTCATTGACTGATTCTTCTGGAAAAAAATTACCTTAATTCTTCCTTCAGCTTCAGTGCACACACGTGGTTATAGAGACCTACTCTAATGCCATACTAAGAAACTGCTGGCCCTGACAGAATACCAAAGACTTAGTTGAAAATTTGGGGAAAGCATTTTAGCCTTTCCATTTCAAATGGTCATTATAGCCTAAATCTAATATTTAAAAAAATAAAAATATAATTTCACAAATACTTATAATACTGTCTACCCAACACTCCGAAAATATTACTTGAAATTTTAAAATAATTAGCCATAGTACTTTCTTCACCATTATAAAGCTGTCCATTGTATTAGAATTGAGTAACTGAGAAGCAATAATAACTGTTATGGTAAATAGTGCCCTGCTTCATAGCAAAAAATACACACACACATACACATTAATTACAGATTTAATTACACTCTGATGTTTATTGTATATGCAATAAGATAGCAGCTGCATGTTAGCTGATGCCATTCACATATTCAACCAGCTAACAATACACTGCCAACCCATCACACACAGGTAACTAATGCACTTCATTCACAAGAGGAATTTATCCAGAAGCAAGTGGCAGGGTAGTTGTGGCTGCTGACTTGACCCAAAGCAGCTAGCTAACAATACACTGCCTACCTGATTCAGGTCATTGCTGCTTTTCATGGGCCATGAAGTCACTGAGGCTAAATTCGTAATATGAAACACAGTGGCAGAACCTTAATATTGAGTCACATTAAAGAAAATTTATAGATAAAAGTTGTTTCTCCAAAACTATTATAAGAAATAAAATCAGTATTTGTTTTAATCTAGGCAAAAACATAAAAGTTAAAAAAAAA
>NW_007726425.1:720855-722890 GCF_000696425.1 Galeopterus variegatus | reverse complement strand
GTCCTTAGTTTTCTACTTCCCTTAAGTTCTTCAGAAAAGTACACACCCCTTTTTGTCTTTGCCTGTCTGTCTGCTTATGTTTGGGCTCTTAAAGGAGTTAGGAGTAGTAGAAGTAACAAATGCTCAAGAAATCTTAAGATACTCTTGTAGAAGTAATTCTTGGTCTTTATTAAAAAGTAATCATGCTATGAAAAAAATCTAAAAAAAAGTCACTGTTCTTGGCCTAAGTTCTTGGGTTTCTTTCTGGACTCTGCTGTGGTACCATAAGGAGTTGCTAGTGCCTTTCTCAGTCCCCTACACTTGGTAGGTGCTCAATGTTTGTTGAGTAAATCTGGTTGTGATTTTTGCACAGTGGTGTATTAAGTCTCCCTCCCCTCCTTTACCAAAGAGTATCTTCTTTCCCTTCTCTAAGTCAGGTTGTACCTTGGAGGTTTTAAGCTGTCTCTTAAAGCAGTCAGTAAAGGTGAATGTTCATGCAAATTGGAAACTTGCAAATAAAATCTCCTTAAGACCACTCCTACCCACTCGAGTGTAGTTGCAAGGATTTCTGCAGAAGCTAACTCCTAAAGAGGACTAACTTACCACAATAGCAAAATTATGGTATGGGAAACTGCAGAACATCTTCCTTCCTCCCTTTTTTCCCTCCCTCCCTCTCTCCTCCCCTCATTCTTTCCTTTTATAATATTTACTGAGTGTCTACAAGTGCTGGGTGCTGGGGATACAGTGGTGGGTAAAGCAGATGGGCTCTCGGCCTTCATGTAGCTTAAAGGCTAGGGTGGGGAATCATTAGGGGACTGCAGAGATAATTATGTCTGTGATGTGAGCCTGCTATGTAACTGATTAGAACCCGCCAGCACTTAAAATTTTTGAGGTATTGTTTTCCAAATTATCTAGATCCTTTGGCATATTTGACTGATGGTCACAACAATTAAAATTTCTCCTTTTTCTTTTAAGTAAAATATGTTTATCTCTATACACATTATGATGTGGCAGTTTTCAGCGATCGCTGAATTCCCCCCTCCAGTAGATTGGCCAGTGTGCATTGTAACTGACATATTTGGAAGCATTTGCATTTATGTTTGCTTTTGTGATTATATCACAATATAAACAGTAATAGTGGAATTGTGATTGCGAGTGCTTGTTGATACTGGTTTTCTCCTGCTCCTCCTAGGCACACAGGTAGACTACATTTCTGCCCTCCTGCAGTTAAGCAGGGCCACGTGACTGAGTTTTGGCTAATGGAAAGTGGGAGAAGTGATATACACCACTTCTAGGCCTTGCCTCTAAACCTCTTGCAAGATCCTCCAAATGCTTTTTCTTTTCCTTTGTCTCCCAGATGGAGAGAAAAAAATCCAGTGGAACACTCTGAGGCCATAGGCTCAGCATGCTGGTAGGGCCCGCTGCCTGTTTTTGTGAATAAAGTTTTATTAAAATAGAGCCACGCCCATTTGTTTATGTATTGTCTATGCTGCTTTCTCGCTACAAAGGCAGAGTTGAGCAGCTGCAACTAAGATCTCATGGTCTGCAAAGCCTAACATATTTACTATCTAGCCCTCCAAGAAAAAAATTTGCTGAGCCCTGCCCTAGAGGACGGCAGAGCAACTAAAGGAAAGGAACTTGGGTCCCTAAATGACTGTGTGGACAGAGCCTCTCCCTCCCATCTTCCATGCCAACTTGCATCATTAGACAGTGATGTTAGAGAGAAAGACGTTTTATTGTATTAAGGCACAGATATTTTGAGGTTGTTTACTAACATTATTTACTCTAATAAAAGCATAAGCCATTTTACATAATAAAAATGATAAATTATTGGCATTTTTTAGGTGCCAGGTACTATTCTTCATGCTTCTGTATTCACTTCTCACAACAGCCTTATGAAGTAGCTATTCTTAATGACCGTTTTACAGATAAACAAATGAAAGGCTGTGTAATTTGCCCAGGGATTCAGTTGGTGAGAGGGGAGCTGGGAGTCACACCCAGGTGGCCTGGTTCCAGAGCACAGGCCCCTAACCTCTAATCTTTCCCCCAAATTTAC
>NW_007726425.1:714243-720210 GCF_000696425.1 Galeopterus variegatus | reverse complement strand
ACCCAGGTGGCCTGGTTCCAGAGCACAGGCCCCTAACCTCTAATCTTTCCCCCAAATTTACTTAACTTACGCCGCCGAGTTCTTCCTCAGATGCTATTTTATTTGGTTCTTACCACATGCAGCTGTAGGATAGGGGTTATTACTGTACTCATTGTTCAGCTGAGAAAACTGACCTAGAGAAGAGAAGAGAATTGTCAATGATTGCAATGCAAAAGAACTGGGAGGACTGTAACTGAACCCAGAGCGTCCCACACCAGATTAGGGACTCCTTCCGCAGGGACTCAGGCTGGCTCAGTGCACGCTCCACATTTGAAGCAGAATGTTTTCCTTGGGTCTTGGTTTACATTCAAAATGCACCAGCCTGTCGAATTGCTGTTGGACATTAGCCCATCCTGGAACAGTCACCGTAACAACATGGACATATGGAGAGGAATGTGGGGTGGGCAAAAACTGATGCCAGTCCAGGGGCGGATGGAGCTTTGCAGGGAGTGGGGGTGGGTCAAGGGACTCTTCCTGGGTGAGCTTTGGTAAATTCATTTCATGATATAGACTGAACATGGTTGAGAGGGACACCGTCCTAGAGGCTTTTGACATTCTGATTCATCCAGAACAACACGTCCTGCTAACTTAGATAACCTCTCAGGATGATATGCCGCTTTTAGGACAGTGTTTCAAGACATGATTCCTAAGGGGAATGAAAATGAAAATTCCTAAGCCCACCCAAGACCTACTGCGTGCAAACCTGTGAAGAGAGTTCCCAGGAATCGACATTTTTTTAACCCACAATGTTGATGGTTCAGCAAAGATTGAGCACCACAGCCTTAGGAAGTCATGACAAATGAAAATAGCGTCCAGCTTTTACTCCTTTTGTGGTCAGGTAGCAACCTGGCTCGGNTACTGCGTGCAAACCTGTGAAGAGAGTTCCCAGGAATCGACATTTTTTTAACCCACAATGTTGATGGTTCAGCAAAGATTGAGCACCACAGCCTTAGGAAGTCATGACAAATGAAAATAGCGTCCAGCTTTTACTCCTTTTGTGGTCAGGTAGCAACCTGGCTCGGATAAGAAAATCCCTAGATGATGTTTATTTCTGCACTAGGAACGTTTCCTCTCTGAGCGGGTGGGTGAGGACAATGAGTAGGGTCATTCCCTTCCATCTCTTCTGCTGGGCAGGAAACCCATGAACTGTATCCGTTCTCTTCTCAAGAGACTCATTTTTAGAAAGGAACTCAGCATGGTGTCTCAGTTGGGTAGTATGATACCTTAAAAATATTTTCTCTCTTATGATTTTTAATTTGTAACAGTTGGGAATTGGGACCCCTCTGTCATCCTCCTGCCTAGGGCAGACAGAGGGAACAGAGTCAGCATAGCTCAGGGACAGCTTGGGAACACGTGTGGCTGCCACTAACCTTGTAGTGCCAATCAGTCTAACCTCTGCCCACTGCCTCCCAGCCTGTGCTGCTTAGTGGTGTAGGCAATGGAGACTTCTTCCTCCTTGCTGAGCTCAAAACTTTCAGGGTATGAAGACGGTAAATTCACAAGAGCATAAGTTTCATTGACTCCCTGGTGTATCCACTTCTCACAAGGTGTACATGTTCTGGAGGAATCAGAAAGTGGGTGGTGGAAGGGTGGGAGTGTATGGGCATGAACCCCAACACAGGAGGATGAATTTCCTCAACAGGTCAGACTCACCTGCAGGGCCTGAGAGGCACAGAGAAGCCAAGGGGATGCATGGCCCATTATTTCTAAAGCAATAAAAAAATAGATGAGTAAAAATTAAAAATCTTGATAGGATACAAAGAGAAAAATGGTACAAAGAACATAATGTTTCTTTGTACGTGAAGATCTTGACTTTGACTTTGGAAGGGTGAGAGGGAAGACAATTTCAGAGACAGGCAGGAGTATCATTTCTGGCTCAAGCATCTTTGGCAGTGCAGGGTGCTTGGGTGGAGGTGGAGATGGAGGAGGAGATTCCTTCCTCTGCTACCTCATTGTGCCCTGACAAGCAAGAAAGAATATTCCAGGGGCTGCTGGGTTGCAAATGTGTCACTAAGCCCTGTTCATCTTCAGGATCCCCATAATTTAAAATCACACCCCCTGCCCATTAACCAAATATAGCAATAAAGAGTAAGAAGAGAAGTGGGTAGAAAGGAAGGGCTCAGATGAGTAAGACAGGTGCACTCGGGGCTTTCATTAGCTCGTTCTTGCACCAGTATCTCAGAGCGGCAGGGCCTGTTCTCCTTCCATTAGGGACTGGTGGTAGCAGCCGCAAGGCAGTGACTTTGCTCTAGGAAGCTCCCCACTTGGTATGTCTATCCCTGATTCTGTTTTGTGGCTCTCCATTCCCTGTTTTTGCCAGGTGCTCTTTAGAACCTGCGTCCATAGGCATAGACCGAATGACAGTGATGGGGTCCAAGAGATGCAGTGGAAAGGCCAAAGCTTACAAAACTTTATAAATAAAAGTTTTATCAGGACACAGTCACTCCCATTTATTTACATATTGTCTGGCTGCTTTCATGCTACAACAGCAGAGGGTTTTTTTTTTTTTACATTATAAATTAATTCATTAATTATTTTATTTTATCATTACATAATGTGAACATTTTTTACAATTACATTCTTTACTGATTTCTTCCTAACTCTCCTGCCCTCTCCCTCTTTCCCACCTCTGGTGGCCTCAGTTCTGTTCTCTCTTTTTGGAAGTTCAAGGAATTATTGTGATTGCTGTATCTTTCTTTTTTTTTCAGTTCCCACTTATGAGTGAGGACATGTGGTATTTCTCTTTCTGTACCTGGCTTATTTCACTTAGCATAATTTTCTCTAAGTTCATCCATGTTAACAGCAGAGTTTGAATAGTTGCAACAGAGATTGTGTTGCAAAGCCTAAAATATTTACTATTTGGCCCTTTACAGCAAGAGTTTGCCAATTGCTGCTCTAGAGGGTCTGGCGCTGGCATTTAAATGCTCAGCCTTAAAGGGACATATACCACTTTACTCACAACTCACTGAAAAGAAGTCACATGGCCCCACCCAACCACAGGAGGCCAGGAAGCACACTCTGCTATGTGCCCATAAGGATAAGCAGAATATTTGGCAAACGGCACTAATGACCACCATAAGCACTTACTATGTGTTGAAATGAATACTAGGTGCTGGATATAGAAAGATAAACAAGACAAAATCCTTGATCTCAAGGATCTCAAGAGATGCTGGAATTTAGGGGCTGGGAGGAGGAAGTTTAAGTGTGGAAGAGACTCATGTGTCTTTGCCTAGAAGATGTAGACTGTCTCGTCTGAATTATTGGAGATAGAAGATATTCCCTCAGCTTGATGATAGCCAGACTTAGGGATTGGTCGGCTTGGCAAGCAGTGGGGTGACAGATTCCCCTGATGAACATTTATATCAATAATAGAAGGGTTGTTTTACAGGAATTCTTAAAGGAGAGATGAGATAATTTCATGTTTTGATATTCGCAAAATTGATTCCGTTGAAGCCGGAGCTCTGCAGTGCATATTATTGCTGCTATAATTTTGGCAAAGACGTGATTCAAATTGGCAAAGTGTCTGGGAAGGGGAAATCCAGGAAAGAGGGAGAGTGTGGGGAGAGCCAGGAAATAGAAGAGAGGAGCCAGGTCCTAGTGGCCTGGTGAGAGCTGGGAGGGTGGCCTAGGAGCCTTTGCCACAGAGGGACAGGAAGGAGAGGAGGCAGCAGACGCAGAGCCTGGGAGTACTTGGAGTAGCTGGAGGTGCTAAAGCCTCGGCCTGGTGAGAGCTGGGAGGGTGGCCTAGGAGCCTTTGCCACAGAGGGACACGAGGGAGAGGAGGCAGCAGACGCAGAGCCTGGGAGTACTTGGAGTAGCTGGAGGTGCTAAAGCCTGGGGAGGGAGTGGAGCAGCCAGAGAGGGGAGTGTGCATGTGTGTGGTGAGGGAGAGACATTTAAACATTGTAGGAATGAAGGATAAATTTAAAACCCATCAAGTAGAGTTGAGACAGAATGACAGCGTGAGGAACATGAATCACTCTTTCCAGGGACCCACCCAACTGTTGGCAGGATTTGAAATGTATTTTCTCCTATTTCTCCTATCTACCAAGCTCATCCTGCACCCTTTACTTTCCTCCCTTGTTCCCTTGACCCAGCCTTGGTGGCCAAGTATTTAGCATTGACCAGCACATCCTGGGAGCCTACAGCTCGATATCACTGAGGCCTTAGGGTGCAGTGCTGGCAGGGCTGAGAAGACCAGTCCAGATGCCAGACAAATGAAGAAGACACATTACGGCCGGCTCGCCAGGGACATGGGGGTCTATTTAATGTTCACATCAGGTTTTATCACATATGCACTAAAGTCAGCCTTCCTTCAGGCCTTTTCTTTTGTATTTGCTACTTTAGCATAATGAAGGGGGTTGTTGAGAGAGGCATCTATGGATTCTGCTTTGTGTCATACGGGCACTGTAATCAATACAGTGGAAAAAGCCATGAGCCCTATAGGACTTGAAATCTGAATTGTCTCCCACCTCTGACTTTTATTGACAGTATGACTCTGGGCAAGTCTTTCTACCTGTTCGGACCTCAGCTTCCTCATCTATAAAGTGATGTGATTAGATCATTAAGATTCCTAACATTTTAATATTCTTTGTTTTTATGATTTGCACTTTGCCTTGCAGTCCAGATCAGGAAAGGCAGGGTGGGGAGGGGTGGTGTCTGGAGGGCAGCATTCTGACAGGATGCCTCCCAGGGGTCCCAGAACTGTCCCCAAAGTGTAGTGTGTGCTTAATAAACCCTGGTTAAATGATTTGGATGTCAAGACTCCTCTAGGTAGGTAGAGCACGTGGCACTTCTTAGAGCCAAGGAGTCATAGGTGTGCCACTTGTGATGTGGCTGGAAATGTGGGTGGAGAAGAGGTTGAGAATTCAGGTGTTGGGCTCCTGGCTGGGAGGGAGACAGTAAGCAAATATCTTGAAAAGGTGGTAAGTTCAGGTCCTCTTAAGCAAGGACTGTCCCCCAGACCTCAGGCTTGCTATGAGAACTCTTCCTGAATCCTCTGGGTTTCCTAAATCTTCCTCATGCATATAATCCTCCTATAATCCTCTCATGTTCCTCACCCAGCAAGCTCTGTTTAAACCCAGCTTAAGGGTCATTTCCTCCACAGAGCCCTCCCAACCATCCCAGAAGGTGCTCCTCCTTATGAGCTTCAGTAGCAATCAGGCCTACCTCCACCATAGCAAGGACACTTGATTGCACACACGGTTCCCGATCCTGAGTGGATAGTGCTTTAGGAAAGGAGGAAGGAACTCATATACAGGACTTGGTTCTCAAGAAGAGCCCACCCTGTGGCTGGTCCTGGGGGAAAAAGCCTGGGAGTCAAGCAGCTGGTGGTGGGTGGGACTTCCCCAGAGGAGTTGGGACACTGGGAAGGAGGTCAGAGGGATTCTTTCACCCAAAATGGGAGACAACAACCAGCTAGCTGTCCCAGGTGGGGCTGAGGTGGACAGCCATTGGAGCTCTCCTCTCCTTACAGCAGCTCCCTGAGACACTGATCACCATCTCATATAATTATTTCTTTAACCTCTGTCTTCTGCACTAGACTGTGAAGTTCATGCGGGCAAGAATCAAGTCTGCTTTGTTTAACTCTGGGTACCCAGCACCTGGCACCCAGCCTGGTCCACAGCGGATGCTCTTGATTTCAGCATTTATCAGGCTCCTACTGTGTGCCAGTGTCTGGGCCAGGCTTGGGATATAGCACTGAGCAAGCCAGAAGCCTTGCCCTGAAGGACAATGTCATTAACCTCTTTCTCTTCTGTTTCCCTGTGCCCTTGACCCGCCCTTGACCCCTCCTTTCCCTCCCCACCCCTTGTCTCTGCCCGCCCCTCCCCTGGCAGAGCAATGTTCTGTGATGGTGCCCGAGATGCGTGGACTGAGCCCAGGCCGCAGGCTGCCCGAGCCTGCCCCCTGCCCGGCCGCGGGCGGGAG
>NW_007726425.1:707388-713318 GCF_000696425.1 Galeopterus variegatus | reverse complement strand
CGCCAGCTGCGGGCCTGGCGGGACGTCACCGAGGGCTGCGGCGGTCGCTGGGGGTGAATCAGGCTCCTCTCCCAAACTCATCTGTTTTCCTAAGAGGCAATGGAGAGAGAACGGGGTCTGTTGCATGCTCTGAGCTCCCCTGAAAACCGTGGAGAATCCATCAGAACGGGAATCACCTATCCCACCTTTTCTTCAGGAATTGCGGCTAAGCCTACTCCTTCTAGAATCATCCTTGGATGAATGATTGCCCTTGGGGGGCATCTCCAGTGGGTGGAAGAGATTGCCCAGCATCTGTGACCACGCATGGCTTTGTCTCTGCTCTTTTTGTGTAGGGCAGAAGAGTTTGCTCTGTCTTAGGCTGGCGTTAATCTAATTTATGCTTGTTGAGAACTTGGGCTTTTTATTCTTAACAATCATAAATTAAAGGAAGATGGTATTTCATTTAATCCTCAATTGCCCCAGGTTTATACTCCAAATAAGGACTTTGTTTTGTCTTCGTGATGACAGAGTTCGTTCTGCATGTTTGCATGTCTGTGGTCTGTATGTCTTTTTCTCCTCTTGCCTTAGACTGTGAGCCGTTCAGTGTCATCAAGTGCAACAGGTAACAGACTAGTAACAGGTGTTTTTTGATGGTGGAATTTACCTACTTGGTTTCGGTGAATGTCCTGGATGGTGTAAATGGGGGCAGATTAGCTGACCTCTGTTTCACGTGGATGTTAATGTTTGCTAGTTCATTCATTGAGCCCTAATGCCTGCTGGGTTCCTGGGACTCAGTGGGGAGTTGGGCACAGCCAGCATTCAACACACCTCTGCACTATTAATCTTTCAGTGCTATTAGTCTTTAAAACCTTACGTAGCTCTCTTTAAGTGCCAGGCAGTGTTCTAAGCACCTTACATGTATTAACTCATGTTCATCCTCACCATAACTATGAGGTAGGTACAATTACTATCCACATTATGCAATGAGGTACAGAGAAGTTAAGTGACTTTCCCAGCGTCACTCTGATAATTACATCATTGTTATTGTGATTGGATACTGATTAGTGGTTTGAACCCTGCCAGTCTGTTTCTAAAATTCCCACAGCACTTAATATATCAACTCCCCACTGAGATGCCATGGCAAGAGTGCTGGCATGGAGGTTGAGACCTGGGTCTAATTCCCATGCAGACCTAATCAGTGGTATGACCTCAAGTGAGTCACCTCATCATGGCTTTGAAAACTGAATGAGAGGAAGTAGATGGCTATTTGAATAGCATGGAGCTCTGAAAGTTGGTATTTCTTCATATTCAGAAGTACTATCTTCTTATGCACCTTTGTCTTATCTTCCTAAGAAGACTGTGAGCAATTTGAGGGCAGAGACTTGTCTTAAATACATCATTTGTGTCACTCAGTGCCTGCTATCTGGCCTACAATACTCAATGAAAAACTAGCTTTATTATGATTACCAACTTATGAATGACTTTTATATCTTTCATTAAGTTAAACTTTTGCTAATTGGAGGATGTCAAGGTATATAGTACCAGCCACGTACCTGGGAGGCGGTGGGAATGCATGGGAGACTGCTCTCACCTGAGCAGGTCCATAAGAGGTGAAACAGGGAAGACACATCAATGGCCTAAGGGCATGTCAACCTTTGAGTGTAGCAATGGAGGAGTGGCCCACACAGGAGGTGAGAAGAAGTGCTGAGGAGGTAGGAGGAAGACCAGAGAGTGGAGGGACAAAGAAGAGAGAAGAGTGTGTTCAGAAGGAAGGAGTTGTCATCTGTGTAGGACGTTGCTGAGAGGTCAGATGAAATGAGGAGAGAAGGAATCCTTGGTTTAGGCAGCATGGAGGTGACCTTAAGAGCAGCAGTTTCAGTGAAGTGGTGGGGTCAGAAGCCCATCTGGAGTGTGTTGAAGAGAAAATGGGAAGTGATAGAGACAGTGATGTTCCCCAGCCAGCTCTGTTCCCCATCACTCGCAGCCTCGTCACTGCAGTCTCTTGGAGACCCCCATGATGAAAACCTTCCTAGATTTTCCCTTCACCACCCCAACTCTTTCCCCTTACGACTCTGCATGTGCTGTAATCTGATCTGCTTCCCATCCCTCCCCAAATCTCCAAACCCTAACACTGCACTGCCTGGAACTCATGTTCTATCATCAGCAAAATCCTCTGCATCCTCCCCACCTTCTCTGGACATTCCCTCCACTTTCCTGTTCTTACTAGAACCTACCTCTCCCTGCTTGACCTGCAGCCGCCTCGTGTGCTGGCTGCTTTCTCTTCCACGCCGCCTTGTACGCTTGAGCCTGGAGGTAGGATATGTGTCTACTTGCTCCTAGTTGTTGCTTCTAGACCATTATTCCTCACTCCTATCCTAAAAATGCCAGCTTCAGAGCTCACGTCATCAGGCAGTCCCACCTGCTACTCTTTCTTGTTGCAGCCATCTGCAGACTCCCAGGTCGCTCCCTTCATTCCAGGAGGAATGTAGCTCTGGGTTAACTGCTTCTTTCCCTGACTCTTCACCTGCCAGCAGTTCTTGGTAATTTTAGTATCCATGTAGATGCATCTTCCTGTGCCCTGCCTTCTTGGTTCCTTAACCTCTTTGCCCAATTCCTTAGCCTCCTTGCTTCCTGCTGAGACCTCACTTCCATGGTTGCCTGGACCTTATTGTAACTGCCATGCTCCATAATCTCAGTTTCAAGCATCCCGCTGTCTGACCACCACCTCTTTTCTGTCCAGTTTGCTCCCTCTAGTGCTCGATCCCCTAAATTCTTCAATGTCACTGCATCCACATAGATCCTATTGCTTTTTCACTACTGTCCTCCCCAGCCATGTCCCATTGTAAGCACCAAAAGCACTTTCAGAGCAAAATGGTAACATTTCACTTGATGTCTCCTCCTAGTCTCTCAACTTTTTTTCCCACCAACTTCTGCGATAGAGCCAATCATCAGCCGAGGGCAAGAGCCTCCCAGGCTGGCTTCTAGTTCATGCCTCATCCTCATTGTAATCACTTCCTTTTTTCACCCTCAACGTCTTTGTCCCTCTGTTGCTTCATTATACTGACATGGCAAAACTCTGACCCTTAAATGACTTAAATCCCTCTTGCCACCATTCTTCACGTGCACTTGGGCAGCTGAACATTGCAATGGGAAAACTCACAGCCATGCTGACTGGTCTCACTGCAAATCGATGACTGCCACCTCAAGTTGGCTCATGGTCCTGCCCAGAAATCCTACTACTTTTCCCTTTTCCATTCACTCTCACACTCTTTTAGAGATTATTTCATACACATTCCCCTTAATTCTCAAACCTCAACATCTCCTGCCAGCTCACTCCTAGCTTATGACTACGACGGCCTTCCTACTTCGCCAGGAAACTAGCAGCAATCAGAAAAGGCATGCACCACTTGCACTGCCACATTGGCCACCAGCTGCATCTGGGCCCCTGTACAGGCCTTTTCTTCTGTGACCGTGGACCAACCATTCATCAAGCTCCACATAGGAGGTCTGCTGCCCATGCAGAGCAAGACGAGCCCTTTTGTCTATTCTATCTGTACATTAGTCTATTTTCTGGTGCTTATAACAGAATACCTGCAACTGGGTAATTTATAAGAGAATGAAATTTATTTTTCAGTTTGGAGGGTGGGAAGTCCAAGGTCCAGGGAACATATCTGATGAGGGCCTTCTGGGTGGTGACTGTCTACAGCCACTCAGGGTATCACATACGAGAGAAATGGCATGAGCAACAGTGAGCTGACCTTCTCACTTGCCCTCCTTATAAAGCCATCCAAACCGTGCCTATTACTCCATGAATGGATCGATTCATTCACGAGGACGGAGTCCTCACAATCTACTCATCCTCAGAGGCTCTACCTTTCAAATACCATAATTGGATTTCCCACCCTCTTAACACTCGATTACAATGGAGATCAAGTTTCCAATACACGAAACTTTTGGGGGACACAGTTGACCCATAGCACTCTTGTCTCCAATTTTTGCTTTCATAATTCCTTCTGGAATCCATTCCAATCAGGCTTTTGTCCCAGGCAGGCGAACAGCTCTTGCCATGGTTACACTGGCCTCCCCATTGCCAGAGCCAGTGGATCATTCTCTGAGACTCTTTTTTGACCTGGAAGCAGCAGCAGCAGAATTTGATGACTCCCTTTTTCTTGAAACTCTGTTTTCACATGGCTTACATGATACGACTCTTGGTTCTTCTCCCACCTTCAATCTCTTTTGCTACTTTCCTCTTCCTTTTCCCAATCCCTAAACATTGGAGGGCCAACGTCTCAGTCCTCAGGCCTGTTCTCTCCTCACCAATTCTTCCTTCCTAGTGATGTCATCTAGTCTCAGACCTTCAGTTACCGCCATGCACTGGTGACTCTCAAATCTGTATCTCAGCCGAGACCTCTTCCCTAAATTTAGATGACACCCATTTATTCAGCATTTTCACTTGTATGTCCATAGGCTTCTCAGGCTCAACATATCCCACATCAAATATTGATTTTCCCATAAACTTTCTTGTCCCCATAGTCTTTCCTACCTTGGCAAATGGTACCTACATTCTTTCTGGTGCTGGGACCAGAAATGTTAGAATCGCCTCAACTCTCACATTGATACCCGATTCTTGACTGTCCCTGTTGGCTCTCTCTTCCAAATGTACCAGATCACATTTCATCACTTCTGCCACTGTCTCCCTGGTTCAAGACACCTTTTATTTTTATTCTATAAACACATATATGGTACTTACTAGATGTCCAGCCCTGTTCTAGATACTTTTATAAATATTAATTTATCTAATTCTTGTAACAGTTGACTGAGGCTTACAGTTGAGGCACAGAGAGTTTAAGTGACTTGCCGAAGAGGATAATGTCAACCACCTCTTCCCTAGCCTCCCTGCTTCCACCCCTCCCCGCGAGGGTCTGTATCCCCCACTGCAGCTGAAGATTCTTTCTTTTTCTTTTTTTTAGATTTGCAAAGGAGTTGGACAGATAGTACAAGGAGGTTCTGTCCAAGAGTCTTCAGAAATGTCTCATGTCAGTCCTTGGCTCAGAACCCTCCAGTGGCTTTCTGTCTCACACAGAGCCAAGCCAAAAGTCCTCAGCATGGCCTACAAGGCCCTACGTGATCTCCCTCCTCTACCTCTCACACCGCCCCCCTTCCCCCGCCTCCTAAAGCAGCACAGGCATCTCTGACTTCATCTCTTTGTCTTTCTCTCCATTCATCCTGCTCCAGCTGCACTGGCCTCCTGCCGTTCCTCGAGTATGCTCGGACCACTCTCACCTCAGGGCCTTTGCCTTCGCTGTTCCCTCTGCCTGGAATGCTCTTCCCCCATGTACCTGCCTGCCTCCTCCCTCACTTCACTTAGGTCTCTGCTCAGAGAGAGCTTCCTGATCACCTGTATAAAGTGGCATTCTCCCATTGTCACTCTCGTTCCCTCTTTATTTTGCTTTATTTTTCATTATTGCCAAAAACTTACTGTTGTTACAATGTACTGTTGCTACACACACACACACACACACACACACACACACATTTTGTGTGTCCCCACACTAGAGTGTATGCTTCTTGAAAGCAGGGACTAGGTCTCATCTTCAGGATTTAGAATAGTGCCCAGTATGTAGTTGGCTCACAATAAGTATTTGTTGAATGAATGCTGAAGTAAATGTGCTGAGGGGAACTGACACCCATTCTAATCAGCTAACTTCCAGGACAGGAATTTCCAGAACTTCCAAGTTCCCCGTGGTTGTGCAGGTTGCTGGCTTCACAGGACCCTCCAGTTGCACAATCAGCCAGGGAGGTGGGGAGCCTGTCCTCTGCCCTCACCAGGGCTGCTCAGGACCTTGTGCCTGCCTTGTACCTTGGAGAGATGAAATGAAGCCTCCTCCTGCCTTGTGGTTCCTGCCTTCTGGCCTCTCCTGACTTATGTTATGCAGACAGGATGCTCCTGG